>NW_026899623.1:0-87724 GCF_033153095.1 Gastrolobium bilobum | reverse complement strand
GCAAACTCTCAAAATGTCTATTACAGAAATGTGTACCTCCATCACTAATAATAGCCCGAGGCACTCCAAACCTTGTGAAAATATTCTTCCTTAAGAAATTGACCACCCTTGAAGCATCATTGGTAGGAAGAGCAACAGCCTCAACCCACTTAGATACATAGTCAACAGCCACCAATATGTACAAGTTGGAATAAGACGAGAGAAATGGACCCATAAAATCAATGCCCCACACGTCAAACAGCTATACCTCTAATATACTATTCAGAGGCATCTCATCCTTGCGGGATATGTTACCCGCTCTCTGACACTTGTCACATTTTTCAACAAATTTTCTGGCATCCTTAATCAGTGTTGGCCAGTAGTAACCACTTTGCAAGACTTTCTGAGCAGTCCTATTGCCTCCAAAGTGACCGCCATAGTCAGAAGCATGGCAGTGCCACAAGATCTGACTCATCTCAAACTCAGGAACACATTTGCGAATGATACCATCAGCACATTGAAAATACAAGTACGGATCATCCCAGAAATACCTCTTCACATCCCACATAAACTTCTTTTGTTGTTGCCGAGTAAGATTAGGAGGCAACTCTCGCACAACTTTGTAATTAGCAATGTCTGCAAACCATGGAGGAACAAAGATAGCCATTACCCTCTCATCAGGAAAATAGTCGTTGATTTCTTTGTCAGGACTCTCTTGCAACTCTTTCTCCTGGATTCTTGACAGATGATCCGCCACTTTGTTCTCTACCCCAATTTTGTCTCGGATTTCCATGTCAAACTCTTGAAATAATAACATCCACCTTAGCAGTCGTGGTTTAGCATCCTGTTTAGTCATCAAAAACTTGATAGCAGAGTGGTCAGTAAAAACAATGATTTTGGATCCTAACAAATAAGGCCTAAATTTATCCAAGGCATAAACTACTGCTAACATTTCTTTCTCAGTTATGGCATAATTAACTTGAGCTTCATTCAAGACTTTGCTAGCATAATAAATGACATGTAATAATTTTTCCTTACGCTGACCGAGGATAGCACCAATTGCATAAGCACTGGCGTCACACATGAGCTCAAGAGAAAGGCTCCAATCAGGGGCTGTAAGCACAGGATCTGTAGTAAGCTTCTCTTTTAACAAATTGAAAGCCTTCAGACATGCATCATCAAATATAAACTCTGAGTCCTTCACCAAGAGTTGGCTCAATGGTTTAGCAACCTTAGAGAAGTCCTTGATGAACCTCCTGTAAAAACCTGCATATCCTAGGAAACTCCTAACAGCATTAACATTAACAGGAGGGGGAAGTTGCTCAATCAAAATCAATTTAGCTTTGTCAACTTCAATCCCACTCCTTGAGATTTTGTGCCCCAAAACAATACCCTCATTAACCATAAAATGACACTTCTCCCAATTCAGAACAAGGTTAGTCTCTTGGCATCTTTGTAAAACTTTAGATAAATTATCTAAACAGGAATCAAAACAAGAACCAAAGACTGAGAAGTCATCCATAAATACCTCTAAATATTTCTCTACCATATCAGAAAAGATAGAGAGCATACACCTTTGGAAAGTGGCAGGTGCATTACAGAGGCCGAACGACATTCGTCTATAGGCAAAGACTCCAAATGGGCAAGTGAAAGCTGTCTTCTCCTGATCTTCAGGAGCTACAGGAATTTGATTGTAGCCTGAATACCTATCCAAGAAGCAATAATAATCATGGCCCGCCAGTCTTTCCAGCATCTGATCAATAAAGGGCAATGGAAAATGATCTTTCCTTGTGGCTGTGTTCAACCTTCTGTAGTCCACACACATTCTCCAACCTGCATCAAGAAGCTTCACAACTTCTTTTCTGACCACCTCCTTCATCATCGGGTTTAGCCTTCTTTGCGGTTGCCTTACAGGTTTGATGTCATCTTCCATGAGAATTTTGTGCGTGCAAACAGAGGGGCTTATTCCCTTCAAATCAGAAATAGACCACCCTATGGCAGTCTTATGAGTTTTTAGAACTTCAACCAGCTTCTTTTCTTGGTCAGAAGATAGTCCCTTATTGATGATTACAGGGTATGTCTCTTCATCTCCCAAGAATACATATTTCAAAGTATTAGGCAGAATTTTCAATTCAACCTTAGGTGCCCCAACCTTTATGTCATCAACTTTTTCTTTAAGCACCTCCACAACAACTTCCTTTTTTTCAAAGGGCACATGATCACAGGCTCTCAACTCATAATCAATCTCTTGAGGACGCACCTTCTTCTGTTGAACTATTTCTTGAAAAACATTAATTTGAGAACAATCACTATGCTCAGCGGGTCTTTTCATAGCCTCAGAAACATTATAAGTAATCTCCTCATTATTCATCCTCAACTTAATCATTCATTGCTCAACATTTATTAGAGCACGGGCTGTAGCCAAAAAGGGCCTACCTAAGAGCAAAGGCTTCCCACTTCCTTCCTCCATATCCAACACCACAAAGTCAGCAGGAAAGATAAAATTGTCAACCTTGACAAGGACATCTTCTATAATCCCATTAGGTGTCCTCACGGATCTATCAGCAAGTTGAAGAGAGACCGTTGTAGGCTTCAATTCTTCAATCCCCAAAGACTTATAAACAGAAAGAGGCATCAAGTTGATACTAGCCCCAAGATCACAAAGAGCTCTACCAATGCAAATATTGCAATAGCAATAGGGATATTAAAACTCCCCGGATCACTAAGCTTAGCCGGAATCTTCTGCTGAATAAAGGCACTACACTTCTCAGTAAGTGTCACTGTCTGGCATTCCTGTAGCTTATGCTTCCTTGCCAATTGTCCTATCTGATTCTCCAGGTTCTTGATGGAAGCATTTGTATTTTTGTTGTTGGCTCTAGTCTCCTCCATAAAGGTATTAGTGGTCTGAGCCATCTCATTAGAAGTCTTGGCCATTTGTGCAAAGGCTTTTTCCCACTCAGCAGGCTCTTGTTGTTGACTCTGTGAAGGCTGAATATAAGTATTAGATTTGAAATCCATGCCAACTCCCTGAGCTCTCCGCTGAAAATTGTTACCACCACCAGAAAAATTCTGATTTCTCTGAAGATTTGGCTGCTGAGGGCGCTGGTCATACCATATACCATTCACCTGCATTTGTTGAGGTGAATCAGAAGAAGCAAGAGAGGGACATTCATTAGGAGCATGACTGTCCGTACAGTAATCACAGACAAAGGCAACAGATTGAGCTTGAACTCCAGCAATTTGCATCTTGTCAAGCCTGGAAGTCAAACTAGCCATTTGTTAAGCTAGCAATTTATTTTCAGCCAGAACTGACTCATTACCTTCTAGATGAAGGCTACCTTTCTTAGACTTTGAAGATACCCCTTGATTTTCATTCCTGGCTATCCTCTCTATTAGCTCCAGAGTTTCTTTCGCCCTCATGGTTTTAATAGTACCACCAGCTGCACCATTCAAAACCATTATATCTTCAGGTGTGATGCCATTGAAAAATATTCTGACTTGATTACCAGCAGTCAAATTATAATGAGGGCACCTCCTCATCAAGTCCTTGAACCTGTTCCAGGCTGCACATAATGTTTCACCCTCAGTTTGAGTGAAGTTGGTGATATCATTCACCATTTGATTGTATCTCTCCATAGAAAAGAACTCCGCAAAGAACTTTGTAGACAAATCATCCCATGTAGCTATGCTCCGTGCAGGCTGCCTCTCCAGCCAGCTAAGTGCTTCTCCCTTTACAGCAAAAGGGAATAATCTCAACCGAATAGCATCATCAAACACCCGAGGGTGCTTGGTTGAGTCACAGATCATTAAGAACCGGTCTATGAACCTGTGAGGATCCTCATGCTCATCTCCTCCAAATTGAACTCTCTCCACCAACTGAATTATGGAAGACTTCAACTCCCAATTATTGTCAGTAATATTCGGTTGGACAATACTTAAATTAGGCCTATTGAAGGCTGGAGTGAGGATGGTATCCATGAGTGGATTTTCAGCTTCATTATTCGCTGCCATGGTTGGGATTTCAGGTGCTTCTTCAGATTGAGCACTTGACACTTTTGATTTCTTCTGAGCAAGTCTCCTGTTTCTCCGTTCAGACCTTGTAATTTCAGGATCAAATAACAATTCTGTAGGATCAACCTTGCCTCGCATAAAACTTCAAGAGAAGATTAGTAGCAATGTTCAAAAAAAATTAAAACAAGAACAGAAGAAAATAAAATAAAATAATCACAAAAAGAAAGAAAAATCTTGAAATTCAAGATTATAAGATATAAGAAATCACAATCCCCGGCAACGGCGCCAAAAACTTGATACAAACCGGCAAGTGTACCGATCGTTCAAGTAATAAAGTGATAAGTAAGTTATCGTCTCCACAGGGATTGTGAGCGAATATCTTATAAACATCCTTTCAAGATATAAAACCCAAGTGATTTGAAGAACAATAGAAATCAAAGATAAAGACGTATTTTTGGATTTTAAAATAAGAGAATGATGCAAAATGATTTGGATAAAAATATGAGAGATATTGCAGGTAAGTACACTCGCCCTATGATCCCCTCTTTTTACTACGGATTGATTCACAATGCTCTATTAAAATAAACAACCAAACAATTTATCATCCAAACAATTATTAGCTAAACCCCAATTCCTTGCAAATTCAGCCCTTTAATCACAATTAAAACCCCAATTCCTTGCAATGTTTCAATTGAGATCAAGCATTACACAGATAAATTAAACGTTTGTAATCAAAAATGCGTCTATTTCTAGCACGCATGTTAATTATTATCCTACCCTTTTTCTGGACCAAAACCCCAATATTCCTATCTAGGGTTCTAACCCTCAGATTATCATTCGATACTAAACTGATCAGATTTAATATAAACGATAAGCAATACGCACAGAGTAGGCATAAATCAATTAAATTAAAGAGTGAAAAGTAGACCAATCCATAAATAAACAAAAGGTTCACATAAGGTTTGTGACCCTACCCACAATGAAGGAAACTAGCCAGACATGGTCATAGCTGAATTACAATGATTCATAAAAGAAGAATAATAGCTGAATTCCAAAGGAAGAGAAAATAATCTCCAAGATCAATCTCCGCAAAAAGCTCCAGAAGTTCTTCGCAAGCTCTCTGTCTGTCTGTCTTGTCTTCTGATCCCCCTCCTTTTATTTTGCTCGCACGCGTTCAAAACATGGTGTCTTCCTGCTCGAAAACCAGCGCTGATGGCGCCGTTTTTACACTGAATTTGAATTAATCCGCGTTGATGGCGCCGATCATACTTCTTCCGCGCTGATGGCGCGGAATTTTCACTGAAAATGCATTTATTCCGCGCTGATAGCGCTGCCCATCTGATCCAAATTTTCCTTCTGCGCAAATTCTCATTTTTCCATGCTAAATTCCTATCCAAATATAAACTTGAGTGAGAAATAACATTGAAAATGAAAAACTAACAATTAATCCATAAAATGTATTGATAAGTATGCTTTTTTGACCTTAAAGCTTAGTATTTTAACCTGGAAAATCAACTATATTACAACCACATCAGTCATACAAGACGGTGATCCGGGGTGGATGCAAGTAGCGTCTTGCACTATTTGTGGGTATTAGAAGTATATAAATCTTGCATTTCTCTGGACAGTAGAATAGTATTGACACAGATGACATGATTATCTGCTGCATTGCACTGTTTTTGAAATTATATTGTTAAACTATTTTTGAACTTATATTGCACATGTAAGTGAGCTTGGGGTGGAAGATCCTTGAGGACCCCTTGTCTTACTGAGATTTCTTTTTAGAGATCTCACCCCACGTTCGGGGCACCATTTTCAGGTTCAGGTAGTTTGGGGGCTGATGCCGCTGGCGGCAGGAGGCTGGAGCTTAGCTGATTATGATATTACTGTTTATCTGCTGACATGTTTGGATGCTGGATATGATGCTGTTTATGTTTTCTGCCATTATTACTATGTTGCTGATGATGAGACTATGTTGGGCTTGTTGCCTTATTTGTGTGAGCATGGGGTTTGAACAAGCCACTTGATGTTAGTACTTTAGTTGGAGTTGTATAAACTGTTAGTTTGTCCGGTCTACGTGTGTAGTTTCGTGACTAGAGACATATTTATGCTGTTTAATTAATGAGGTATTTCAGTTAGTTGTCTTTTGCAATTTACATACAGGCAATGTTTTATTAATTGGTTAATAAGCAAGTTGGTAATGATTAATGACATCATAATTGAAAAGAAAAAGATATTCCGCAATGTTAATTAAGCGCAGTTTAATACGATGATATGATAACATGCCGGATATATACAGGGTGTTACATTTTATGGTATCAGAGCAATGGTTCGAGGGAAAAGCCTGTATGTGTTGCAATATCTTAAGATGTTTGGTTGTGTCTTTCTTGTGTGTTTGTTCCGTTGGGTTTTATTATGATGATGCGTATGTGATCAAACTACGTGGGCCTGATCAACTCATAATGTGTGTAACTTGTGCAAGAGTCATGGTAATACCCAGGAGAACACGAGAGACTGTTGAGGGTCAATCCGACCTAATCCTGATTGCATTGGCTGAGATGCAGGAGGCCACTAGATTGGCCAACGTGGCAATGATGGACGCTGCTAGAGAAGCGAACCAAAAGGCCACGGAGGATGCTGTTGAGGCAAATCGGCTGGCGAACATGACCATGATGCGGGTTGTGTTGGAGGAGATGAGGGCTGGTCCTGCTGTTGGCCAGTATCCTCCGCCACACCTCCACTGCCACCACCGCTGCTGCCTCCACCTAGTGTTCAGGATGAGACCCTGAGTCACATTGGTAGTGCTACTCATGTCACTGGGGTGATGGAACCCTACTTTGAGCCTGCTGAGGACTGTGGCGTGATTGACCGTCGGCTGAACGCTTTCAGAAAGCATAAGCCACCTTCTTTTGATGGGTCTTTGGATCCTATTGTTGCGGCGAGATGGCTGCAATCGCTGGACAAGATCTTCCGGGTCATGCAGTGTACAGATCCGCAGAAGCTGATGTTTGCTACTTACATGCTGGAGGGCGATGCCCACGAGTGGTGGACAAACACCTCTCGTGCTTATGAGATGCAGGGTCATGTGATGACGTGGCCATTCTTTGAGGACTGATTTTTGGGCAAGTATTTCCCTTATAACGCGCAGGAGAGGAAGCAATGGGAATTTGATAGATTGGTTCAGGGCTCAATGTCTGTTGACGAGTACCTGGCCAAATTCAATGAACTTGTGAAGTTCGCACACTTTCGGATGGCGGTGCCTACTCCGATGTTTTTGGCTGCTAAGTTCCGCAGAGGACTTAGTGAGGTGATTTCAGAGCATATTGCTGGAGCTGCTTCGAGGGATTTTG
Source organism: Gastrolobium bilobum (assembly GCF_033153095.1). Classification (NCBI taxonomy): domain Eukaryota; kingdom Viridiplantae; phylum Streptophyta; class Magnoliopsida; order Fabales; family Fabaceae; genus Gastrolobium; species Gastrolobium bilobum. The sequence continues at coordinate 80,384 of NW_026899623.1, read as the reverse complement.
GTACACTGGTTCAGCAGTGTAAGGACATTTAGGATGTTTGCATTACGAGCAAGGCCAAGAGGGCCAAGGTTGATGAGACCAAAGGAACGAGTGGTTCCACTTCCTAGAAGGACAAGAGGTTTGCTGAGAAAGGCAAGGGAAAACAATTTGCGACTTGGCAGGCGCCTAGTCAGTTCAAGAGGACTTCTCCGCAGCAGGGAAGCTTTGCGAGGCCTCCTTCCACTCCTAGATGTTCGGGGTGTGGAAAGGAGCATGTGGGACGTTGTGCTTCGGAGCAGTTGGAAGTTTTTGAGATGTATGAGGGTGAGTCTATATTTGACAAGTTATCATCATTCAAGCTTGTTCCCTCAAGGTTAGAAGTCTCATTCATAGCCTCTATTTCTGTAGGATCCACGTCTTCCCACATTCTAAATAAATCATTGCGTAAATTTCACCTGCGTATATAATTATGAATAGCACAATATGCTATCACTATGAGTCGCTCCCTAGAAGGTTTATATGGAGGCATTAACTTCAAAATAGGAAATCTGTTCTTCAAGACTCCAAAGCATCGTTCAATTGTCATTCTTGAAGATGAATGTCTATAATTGAATAACTCTTCACGACTCCTTGGTTGTCTATCGCGACCAGTATATTCTTGTGCATGATATCTTTCGCCTCTAAAAAGGGGAAGAAAACCTCCGGTGCAAGGATAGCCAGAATCCACAAGATAAAACATACCTGCATTAGCTTTGAATATAAATTATTTACTTCATTAACAGAAGGAAAATTCATCAATATGATATTCACCTCTAGATGGCCATGGAAACTGTGCATTTGGATTGGTTAGTGAATCAACGAAAACTTTTGCATCGTGTGCACTTCCTTCCTATCCCAAATACACATATGTGAAATTCATATTAAAATCACAAATACACATGACATTTTATGTGACAATTGTCTTTCTACCTCTGCATGACGTTTGTTTCTCAGCAGGAACCCATGCACTTATATGTGTGCCATCAATTGCACCTAAACAATTCTGCAATAAAAGAACCGAAATATAAGCAATTAAAAATTAGATCTAAAATAAAAGACAATGTGAATAAATATCATAAGTAATAAAGTTACATACCTTGAACCAAGGATAATATAAGGGATTATTTTTTATTCTATCGGGAAATTATTTTGACTCTTGCTTTATCAGCTCTTTTTTGAATTGACATACTGCTCTTAATACTTCCTTAAAATAACGAGAGACAGTTTCTGTAGAATGCTGAAAGCGATCTACAACCACTTTGTGGCGAACATTATGCCCAATTATGAATAAAAACATAGCAACCATTCTGAATGGGTACAAAAACACCAAAAAGTAAAGGTGGCTCTGATTCAAAGTACATGGAACAACAGAACATAGAGTCAGCTACAAGTATATGGATCAATCAATACCAATGAACTCTATCAAAAACAAAATTTTCAGTAAGTTAGAGTGTTATCTTGTAAAGCTTTTTTCCAATTTCTTGCTTACTCTCCTAATAATAAGAGATTCTCATAGTCAAACCTATTTGGAAGTCAAAAATTCCTCTAATATCAAATCTTTTGCTCAAATAGCAATTATTGAAAATGACTTGCTGCAGATTGAAGGCATCAATTTTGTAAATTGACAAAGTATTTCCTTACTAATTTTCATAACAAAAGAACTAGTAAGTTATTGATTATTCCATAACCTTAATTATCTCATAGTTTTTCTTTTAAATATTCAAAGACTCATCTAATGACTATATCTCAATTCATCAAATTTTCTTCAACAAAACTCAAATTAAAGATGAGTAGCACAAAACCACCATACCTTTGCAATTTGCTAGGCACTTCGGTACCTCATCATTTTAACTACCATGCAGCCTTCAATGCTATGCGAAATGTCATCCCTAGAAAAATTGCGAAAAACAAACCCATTTTCCCACTGTCCAAACACTGCTACCCCTTCAATACAAAACCATTAATAATAATAATAATCAAAACCACTGATGCCCAAACCAAAAAAGCACACCAATTTAGGATGAAAACCTGCAAAACAACATAGTAATCAAGCCAAAATATAAACTTACTGTCAAATCTGATAAAAAGAACACCAAAAAGTGCAACTTAAAGAAAATCCAAGTTTAATCGCTGAGCACGATGATTCCTTCACTGCTCGACGATCGTCGATGGGGGTGCTGCTTGCTAGGTGAGAAAGAAGAAGGGGTTTTGAAAAATTTTTAAAGATGCAACGATGCCTTTCAGTTTTGTCATTGATAATTACATAAGTGCCATTAATGAAAATAGGTTGTTCTCCGTGTTTTGGATGTTTTCAAAACAAAAAATTGGAAATGAGAACCAAAACAAGTCTGAGTTGTTTTGCATTTTCAATTCTAAAAACAGCTAAAAGGAAATTGTTTTCAAAATTAGTTTTACAAAACTCTTCCCATCAAACAATTTTTTTTTGTTTTTTTTAAAAACCAAAAACAGTTTTATAAAACACTAATCAAGCAGGCCCAAAATCTCCAAATAGGAGCTTTTTCTAAGATGTATGTTAGTTTTTTTGGACATTTCACATTTATTTTTCAATTATACCCTTAATTTTAAACTTTTATGTATAAATCTTAGAGATAAAATATTGTTACTACCAATTAGTGTTACTAACAATGTCAGTACCAGTTTGTTTAACCATTAGATCGATTATGTTGATCCAATGGTTATATTTATTTTTTTCTTCTCCCTATATTTAATACTTTAAATTTATTTCCACCTTTTTATGATTATGATTCGAAGACCTCTTAAGCATAACGGAATACATATTTTGATGATGACAAAGAGTTTACAAAAAGTTTCAAATTGAAGTTGGAGTTTGAAGACACAAGTGGTTCAGTATTTTTAGAATTTTTGTTACACACTATATTATATCATATAGTATCTACCTAAGCTCCATTGCATGCCAATACATATTAATGCATATCAAGCTAAATTGTATACTAACTTTGTCACGTTAGTTTACTCCTTGCTTTCTATATAATAAAAAATAAAAAATAAAAAAAAATAAAGTAACTTTACCAATTGAAAAGCTATACGAAAAGGTTCAGCTTTATTTTAAAAAAAAAAAAGGAAAGTAAGAATAGCTTTTCAATTTCAACTTGAAAAAGGTATCATGTGGGTTTCTTTGGTGAAGCTATATAATAATAATATAAAAATGCAAACTTCACTTTTCATCTTTCATATATACACAACGTTCTTTTTTAACCGAGAGAAAAGAAAAGATTTCAACTGCATCGTCGTCTTCGTTCGTAGAAAAATAGCGTTTGCTTTCTACTCTGCATTTTCAAGATTTGTTTGTCACTTTTCTTCTTGCAAATAAGATCGAGTTCTCTTAAGTGAATCTCCTTGAGTGAAGAAAGAAAAATGCTCTGGATTTTTTTTTATCGTGAACCCTTTCTCAACTTTATTTTGGTGGCTGCATATTTTCCTGGAGAAAAATTTAGGGATCTTTGATAAAGAATTTAGGGCTTCATTGTGGTATTTTCTAATCAACTCAAATCCTTTGTGAATCTTTATTTGAAGCATTTTATCTGAAGTTTCTAGATCTATTATTTCATAATGCTTTAGGGATTTTGAGTTGTTTAATCTGAATATTAAATATCTTGAATTGTTCTAGAAATTTTATTGTTGGAATATTACATCTGAATTTTCTGTTTTAATTGAAGTATATTGTGATTAAAATTCAGATTTATTGTGGTTTATTATCAAAAGATTTATCCAGAACTAATTCTAATTTTTGTGAAATTTTGAGATAAATTTCAAATCTGATTTTTCTTGTTATAATTGTGATATTTTCTGTTTAAATCAAATTTCTTGGTGTCCATTGTTTAGAAAATTAATTGTGTAATATCCAAGCTCCTTGGTGCATTAATTTTAGAGATTTTCATACATATGTCATTGGTTTAATTTTCTGCATATGGCATAAATTTGTTGAGCTTAGCTTGATATTACCATGATATATTTAGTGTGATAGGACACTATATTTTTGGATTATTTCACTTGTTACAGTTCTAAAAAATTCTGTATTGGTTGTTAAAGTGGAGTAGTTGCGAGCTGTAAATTTGTCCTAGGTTTGTGGGTGCAACCGAGTGGGTTGGCGACCTTGTGCTTGGCTTGAGAGTGTGTCTCAAGGCCTGGAGCCTCAAGAATCCACTAAAGAGAGTGGAGGTCTTGTGTGAAAGGAGTTCGTGAACTCTGTAGGTTCGGCTTGAGAGTATTCTCAGAGCTTGGAGCAGTGTAGGCACTAGGAAGATTTTTGATATCTTGTTTGATTGCATGTGTGACGCGTGTTTGTAAAACAGGTATACTTGTGATAAATAAAATATCTGTAGCTACTTCAGTCTGGACGTAGCACCCTACTTAGGCTTAGTGGGTGTGAACTAGGATATATCGTGTGTCTCTTGTCTCTCTGATTTAGTTTCTGAATATTTTGTTTAGAGACTGACAGTTACACTGATTCTAGTTTAAGAGTGCTGTAGCACCTTACCGATTCTATTATAATTGTTGTAGCACTTAAACTGTTTTCTGGTATTTGGAAATTAATCATTTTCTGTTTTGTTTAAGATAATTACTTTGCTGCGTTTATACTCTATAAATTGCTAAGGTACGCATTCTGTTACTACATTGTTCTTAGCATTATGAAAAATTATTTTGGGCATATAGGGACTGAAGAAAAATTGTGTAATTGTTTACTGAATTCAAAAAGTGTTTGAAAAAGTTCAGAACACCTATTCACCCCCCTCTAGGTGTTCCGTAAGCGTCATGTGTAAGAAGCCACTTACCCAACAAGTGGTATCAGAGCTTCGTGCTCTGAGTGATTGGCCATTGCCAAAGAGTTAAAGATCCTATGGCTTCTTTCCATCAGGATATTCCTCTTGAAGGTGGTTCCACCTATCGCCCTCCGTTTTTCAATGGGATTGATTATCCTTACTGGAAAACAAGTATGCAGATTTTCCTTGAGTCGGTAGATCTTAAAATTTGGTATAGTGTAGAAGAAGGATATCAACCTCCAGCTAGACTAGATGACAATGGTAAAAGTGTGCTTAAAAAATACACAGAGTTTACTAGAGCAGAATTAGAGAGTGCCCAATACAACTCAAAAGCAAAGAACTTAATAGTTAATGCACATGGTAAGGATGAATACTACCGAGTATATTCATGTAAGACCGCACGTGAGATGTGGCTCATTTTAGAAACAACCCACGAAGGTACTAGTGAAGTAAAACATTCTAAACAAAATGCATTATGTAACATCCCGAGCGCTGACGAGGGTGGGGAGTGATTGCCGGTGCAAAGAGGCACGGACAAGGAGCGGCTGCTGACAAGCTTCCAGCGGGGGGTTACATGCATGAATGAATCGAATCGACACCCGAAAGAGAGGGATTCCAAAGGTTGAGCAGGTATGAGACTACACAGTTTGGGATAGCTTATAAGAATTAATTGGTACTACCTATGCTAACAAGATACATCTGCTTTTCGGTAGCACAGATCGGAAGAACTCCACAGTTAAGTGTGCTTGACTAGGAGCAATTCTGGGATGGGTGACCTCTTGGGAAGTTTTCCCGGGAAGTGTGCGAAGGAGGAAAAAGCACACTGAAAAGTCTCGTGTTAGTATGTGGGGATAGTCATTGATTCTTGAAGCGGTCGAGCGTTACAAGTGGTATCAGAGCAGGGCCTCTCATCCAGTACGGTGTGGTTCGAGGACAAACCAGGCTGAAGCTGGTGGGCATGTAACATCTCGAGCGCTGACGAGGGCGGGGAGTGATCGCCGATGCAAAGAGGCACGGACAAGGAGCGGCTCCTGACAGGCTTCCAGCGGGGGGTTACATTACATGCATGAATGAATCGAATCGACACCCGAAAGAGAGGGATTCCAAAGGCTGAGCAGGTATGAGACTGCACAGTTTGTGATAGCTTATAAGAATTAATTGGTACTACCTATTTTTTCCATGTTAAAATTGATAAGAATTGGATCATAAGAGAGCAATTTAAATACATATTTGCTAATTATATTGATTCTTTCTTCTCAATTATACTTGTCACTTATCGGTTGTGTTTTTACAGGAAAAAGAAGTAAAAATTATAAAAGCATGTTGACACAAACCAGCGTCGGATTGGAAAGGTTACACAGTACAAAAGACAGAAACTTGGCGCAAGTTGGCACCAAAATGGCGCAGACCCGCGCCATATCATGGAAACTACAGCGGAGAATTTCCAGCGGCGCATCATGGCACCAAAGTGGCGCCAATTGGCGCCACATGCATTACTATTACATGGCGCCACTAGGCGCCCAACAAGAAGAATTCTTGGCGCCACTAGGCGCCCAAAGCAAAGGAAATTGGCGCCAAGTGGCACCCAAAAGGTGAAGGATGGCGCCAACTGGCGCCATGTCATGAGGACCCGGTTCCGACTTTCCGTATTCGAGGCAGCAAGTTGGCGCAAACGTGCGCCAAACCGGTGCCGGGTTGCGAGAAAATAACACCGTCTTTCCGCGAGGGTATTTTTGGAAGAAGGAAAAAATAAGTTTATAAATAGGATCCTTGTGCTAGACCTAGATCATCGAATTCCAGTCAGAGGAGGCCGACGGCAGAGCTCAGAAGGATTCTTCTACATTTCTTCTTCTTCTTCATCTATTTCTCTGTAATTTTATGCTTTTGAATATTGAATTATTTTTAGCCATGATTATACTTGGCTAGTTTTCTTTTATTGTAGTTAGGGTCACGAGCCCTATGTGAACCCTTGTTACGATGGATTGATTTAGTTTTATTCATTTATATAATTATCTTTGTCTCTACCTTATGCGTATTTCCTATTCTCTTTATTAGAACTGATCAATCTGATAGTTGGGAATAGTTTGAGGGTTAGAACCCTAGATAGAAATATTGGGGTTTTGATCTTGAAAGGGGGTAGGACAACAATTGGTATGCATGCTAGGAATAAATGTGTATTTAATTGCGGATGCTTAAATTATTGCGTTCATTGCTTAATACCATGAGGAACATTGCAAGGAATTGGGGTTCCAATTGAGGATTAAAGGGTTAACCTTGCAAGGAATTGAGGGTTAACTAATAAATATTTTTAGATAATAATTTATCCGAGTAATTATATGAATAAATATTGTGAATCAATCCAAAGTAAGAAGTGGGGATCATAAGGTGAGTGCGCTCTAGCTACAATATTTTTCTCATATTTTTAAATCAAATCTCATTGTTATTGTTTTATTTCTCTTAAATAAAAATAGAAAAACAAGTCTTTATTTTTATTTCTTATTATTACTCAAAATCAATTCACAATTTTTCCCAACAACAAAGCAAGTTTTCCAACTTAAGGGGACTGGTTATTGTAGTACTTGGTTTACAATCCTTGTGGAGACGATACTTTACTTACTCATTATATTACTTGTGCGATCGGTATACTTGCCGGAGAGCATCACCTATGCTAACAAGATGCATCTGCTTTTCGGTAGTCCGGTTCGGAAGAACTCCACAGTTAAGCGTGCTTGACTAGGAGCAATTCTGGGATGGGTGACCTTCTGGGAAGTTTTCCCGGGAAATGTGCGAGGGAGGAAAAAGCACACTAAAAAGTCTCGTGTTAGTATGTGGGAATAATAATTGATTCTTGAAGCGGTCGGGCGTTACACATTATCTTGAGAGTTTGAGCTCTTTGAGATGTATGAGGGTGAGTCTATATTTGACATGCAAAAACGTTTCATGGATATATTTGCATCAATGAATGCTTTAAATATTTTTCATGATGATGAACTGTTAGTTAACAAAATTATGAGATGTCTTACTATGGAATGGGATGCAAAGGCTTCGGCAATCTATGAAGTTAAAGATCTCTCCACAATGTCCATTGCTACTTTATTTGGAAAGCTTCAGGAGTACGAGTTGTAATTAAATAGAAGGGCTAACCGTGAACTTAACAAGAAAAATTTAAAGAGTATAGCTCTAAAAGTTTCTTCTTCCCAATCCAAGCAAAGTAAGAAAAGTACCGATACTTCTTCAAGTGAATCAAGCACCGGTGAAGACGATGAAAGGACAATGTTCGTGAAAAAGTTTAACAAGTCATTCACCAAGTTCTTCAACAAGAAGTTTAACAAAAGGAGAAGAAGGGCCAACAACCCAAGTAGAAAAGAAAGCAACTCAAACAATGCTTGTTTTGAGTGTGGAAAGGAAGGTCACTTCCAAAAGGATTGCCCGAACAAAAAGAACAAATATGAAAATGGCAAATTCAAGAAAGGTAAAAGCAAAAAGAAGAAAACTTACATGGCATTTTCGGATGACACTTCAAGTACCACAAGCTCTCCATCAAGTGAACAGGCTAACATTTGCTTCATGACACAAATTGAAAAAGATCAAATTGAGGTATATTCTAGCCACTCTTCTAGTTCTATGTGGGATTCTGATTCAGTATGTGATTCTAATTCAATGTGTAGTTCTAGCTCCTCTTGTGATACCTCTTCTATGGTTGGTTCATCATATGATGATTTGTTGTATGCTTATAAGTGTTTGCAAGTTGAAAATGAAAAATTAACCTCTAAGGTTAAGAAAATTAAAAGTGAGAAAAATTGCTTGCAAGACAAAGTTGATAGTTTGACAACCATTGTAAATGATCTAATGAAAGACAATGAGGATCTTAAAAATGAAAATCTTTTCATGAATTGTTGTTGGATCATGTGATGATGTGAACCCCCTTCCACTATTTCATGTACTAAATGTGTTGAATTATCTAATGAAGTGGATAGTTTGAAGGTAATGGTTGATAGAATAACTAGTGGGAGAGATAACTTGAATGTTCTCTTTGGTAGACAAAGGGTTGAGACTACAAAACATGGACTTGGTTTTCACAAACCTCCCTTTGCTCAACCAAGAAAGACAAATCATTATCCTCCTAGGTTCATGTCTAAACTACCATTTAAGAAATGTACATATTGTTGCATGAGTGGTCATCTTGTATATCAATGCAATATTAAGAAGTATGGCCTAAAAGGAACTAATCTTAAGTGGGTTCCTAAGAGGACTATAAATGTGAGCAACATTGCTTCAACATCTTATGGACCTCAACCTAACACATCTAGCATGTTCTTTAGCCCCAAGGTTAAGAACATGATATATGTTCCTAAGAAAACTTAGTGAGCATGTATGCATCATGTGCCATGGACTATTTTATTTGATAAATCATTTTGCACATGATGTCTAGTTGTTGTTTGGTGTTTAATATGACATGCATAAACTGTTTTTTAACACATCTTATGTTGTACATTTTCAATATTAATGATCTATATATGGATAGAAAGCTTACTTCATGCACTACATGACTATATACTTGAAAAATTATCTGTTTTACTCTTATATTCAATTATGTCCAAGTAGGACAACAAGCTCATTTGCAACATCTTCCTTTATAAAATGTCAATTAGCAATTTTGATGAAATATAAAATAGTTGTGTAAATTGGATTACATGTTTTATATGATAAATGCTAGATCTTGCTAATGTGCCTTGAAAGGCAAGTGTAGAAGATTATGTTGTAAGTGTTTGAAAGAAAATGGAAATGAATGAAATGATGAAGATTACATTGAAGATATTGGCAAATTGAAAGACCTCTTAGATAAGCCCAAAAGTTACAAAGAATCAATACTTGGTACAAGACATAGGTAATTTTAGGATACATGATATGCTTGTTATATGCTTTATCTTGTTATATGCTATAATTGATTTTGATGATGTCAAAGGGGGAGAAAATATGAGTATCGTCAAATTGAGCTTATGAGTTCATGCATATTTTAAGGGGGAGTTTTGAGAAGTTTTGAGAACATATGTATGCCTTACTTTTGATTAGCATAATAATTCTTAGTATGCATATGTGTAGGGGAGTATGTGATTACATGATTTAAATATCTTATGCTGCTAACCCTTACTTTTTTCAATTTGAGTTTAAATTGCCATCATCAAAAAGGGGGAGATTGAAGACCTCTTAAGCATAATAGAATACATATTTTGATGATGACAAAGAGTTTACAAAAAGTCTCAAATTGAAGTTGGAGTTTGAAGACAAAGTGGTTATGTGTTTTTAGAATTTTTGTTACACACTATATTATATCATATAGTATCTACCTAAGCTCCATTGCATGACAATACATATTATTGCATATCAAGCTAAATTGTATACTCACACTGTCACGTTAGTTTACTCCTTGCTTTCTATATACTAAAAAAATAAAAAAATAAGAAAAAAATAAAGTAACTTTACCAATTGAAAAGCTATACGAAAGGGTTCAGCTTTATTTTAAAAAAAAAGGGAAAGTAAGAATAGCTTTTCAATTTCAACTTGAAAAAGGTATCACGTGGGTTTCTTTGGTGAAGCTATATAATAATAATATAAAAAGGCAAACTTCACTTTTCATCTTTCACATATACACGACGTTCTTTTTTAATCGAGAGAAAAGAAAAGATTTCAACTGCATCGTCGTCTTCATTCGTAGAAAAACAGCGTTTGCTTTCTACTCTGCATTTTCAAGATTTGTTTGTCACTTTTCTTCTTGCAAATAAGATCGAGTTCTCTTAAGTGAATCTCCTTGAGTGAAGAAAGAAAAATACTCTGGATTTTTTTTTTTATCGTGAACCCTTTCTCAACTTTATTTTGGTGGCTGCATATTTTCCTGGAGAAAAATTTAGGGATCTTTGATAAAGAATTTAGGGCTTCATTGTGGTATTTTCTAATCAACTCAAATCCTTTGTGAATCTTTATTTGAAGCATTTTATCTGAAATTTCTAGATCTATTATTTCATAATGCTTTAGGGATTTTGAGTTGTTTAATCTGAATATTAAATATCTTGAATTGTTCTAAAAATTTTATTGTTGGGATATTACATCTGAATTTTCTATTTTAATTGAAGTATATTGTGATTAAAATTCAGATTTCTTGTGGTTTATTATCAAAAGATTTATCGAGAACTAATTCTAATTTTTGTGAAATTTTGAGATAAATTTCAAATCTGATTTTTCTAGTTATAATTGCGATATTTTCTGTTTAAATCAGATTTCTTGGTGTCCATTGTTTAGAAAATTAATTGTGTAATATCCAAGCTCCTTGGTCCATTAGTTTTAGAGATTTTCATACATATGTCATTGGTTTAATTTTCTGCATATGGCATAAATTTGTGGAGCTTAGCTTGATATTACTGTGATATATTTAGTGTGATAGGACACTGTATTTTTGGATTATTTCACTTGTTACAGTTCTTCAAAATTCTGTATTGGTAGTTAAAGTGGAGTAGTTGCGTGCTGTAAATTTGTCCTAGGTGTGTGGGTGCAACCGAGTGGGTTAGCGACCTTGTACTTGGCTTGAGAGTGTGTCTCAAGGCCTGGAGCCTCAAGAATCCACTAGGGAGAGTGGAGGTCTTGTGTGAGAGGAGTTGGTGAACTCCATAGGTTCGGCTTGAGAGTATTCTCAGAGCTTGGAGCAGTGTAGGCACTAGGAAGATTTTTGATATCTTGTTTGATTGCATGTGTGACGCGTGTTTGTAAAACAGGTATACTTGTGATAAACAAAATATCTGCAGCTACTTCAGTCTGGACGTAGCACCCTACTTAGGCTTAGTGGGTGTGAACCAGGATATATCGTGTGTCTCTTGTCTCTCTGATTTAATTTCTGAATATTTTGTTTAGAGACTGACAGTTACACTGATTCTAGTTTAAGAGTGTTGTAGCACCTTACCGATTCTATTATAATTGCTGTTGCACTTAAACTGTTTTCTGGTATTTGGAAATTAATCATTTTTTGTTTTGTTTAAGAAAATTACATTGCTGCGTTTATACTCTATATATTGTTAAGGTACGCATTCTGTTACTACATTGTTCTTAGCATTGTGAAAAATTATTTTGGGCATATAGGGACTGAAGAAAAATTGTGTAATTGTTTACTGAATTCAAAAAGTTTTTGAAAAAGTTCAGAACACCTATTCACCCCCCTCTAAGTGTTCCGTAAGCGTCTTGTGTAAGAAGCCACTTGCCCAACATGATTCTCCACATTTAATGATAACCATACAAAGGTAAAAATAAATCAAGATCATTGGATCCACATAATCAATCTAACGGTGAAACAAATTGGTAGTAGTAATAATATTCTATCTCTAAATCTTATCATTTACCCTAATAAAAAATAATTTCATTTCCTTCCCTTCAAAATCCTAAGAATAAGTTTATATAATAATCAAACAACTTTTAGCTTTATTTTTAACTTTAATTTAAAATTAGCTTCTTCTTTTTTATAACAATTTAAAATTAGCTTTTAGCTTAAAAAAATTGTGTCAAATACTACTAAAATGGTTTAGGGATACCTTTTCCTTTTTAGTTTTATATTAGAAAATTAGTTTAATATCCTTAAAGTAATAAGTAAAGAAAGGCTAAATATATAATTATGAAATTATAGGTGTATTTTGGATTAGCGATGAGACACAATACAATTTTTATTCCAATCTTATTTTGTTAACACGAGCATGGCACAAACAGGAATACAAGTCGACCTAAACACGGAAATTATGTGTCATGTTTGAGTTGTGTTTGTCACCCCTTATTCGAGTGAATTTCAAATTGAAAAAATAATTTAGATTAGACAATGGAGGAACGATGGCCCAATTTTTTTTATTGATTAATCTAATAAGATTACATTAACTTTCTACTAAATCTTTTTATAGGTTATCACAAAATAATTTTGTAATCATAGAAAAAATAGTATAGTAAACATAATATTTATTTATTATAAAAAAATATGTTAATAACATTTTTTTTACTATTTTACTATTAAGTAAAATTTTACGTTAATATTATTAAATAATATATGCTCACTAAAATAAAAATTATTATTATTTACTTTTTAATTCATTATATGTAATCTCACTTGATTCAAAGCAATGATACATCTAGAAATATTATGTTTAGAGAAAAAAATAAAACCATAATTTGTGTTAAAAAAAATATTTATCCTTTTAAATGATAGTCATTTTATTTAAAATTAGTTTTTTTGTTTAAAATTTAATTTAAAAAAAATCACCTACTTTCTCTCTCGTGATTTTTAAGGGGTGTATTGGATTAGAATTTTAAACAAATTTTTTTAGATAAAAAATCTTACAGATTTTAAAAGACTATTTAAAATTAGAGGTATTTTAAAGACTTTTTTAAAAATCTTTTTTTGCAATCAAGATTTCACAAAATTAAATTTTAAAGAATTTTAATCGAATTTATAAGATTTGAAAGGACAATATGAAATTATAAGATTCTAAAAAATCAAATGAATTTTTAACCTACATTCAAAATTATAAGAGTCAATAAAAAATAACAAAGAAATGCAATGATATTAATTAAAAAAGTAAAATCGAATATATTTTTCTTAATCAGTAACATACAATATAATTTTTTAACAAACATTCAAAATTATTAAGCAATAACTCTCCACATATCAACAGTTATATTAGTACTCCACGTGTCGTTCGTGCTTTTGAGTTTGACTAATGAATTAAAAATTATCTTCTACATTTTCTATTACAGCTATGCATATGTGATTATGAGACCCAATTTTTGTATTTATTAAAACAATTCTAAATTTGCATATAAAACCTAAAGTTCATGATAAAATTTCGTTTGGAAATTTTTGCAATTAATCTTGAAAACCTTGGAGTTTTTGTTATACGTGATGAGAGTTTTCTAACCATATATCATATATATGTTTTTATTGAGTATTCTAAGAAAATTATAAATCTAAATTTTTGGGTTTTATTACATGAAAGTTTAGAAAATTTTCAATCGATACTTTAAAATCTTAAATTGCTTTGAGGCTTTTGAAAAATATGTTTTTAGTTATTTATTGACACAAAAATTGTTTGAAATCATTTTCTATAATGAAAGAATTTCGTTCATGAATGTATTGTTACGAAATATATGGTTCATATTATGAAAGTTTCAATTTTTCTTAAAATTAATATTGTTTGATTGATGTAAAACAAAAATTAGTTTGAGAGTGTTAGTTCTTGTTCCCCTATTGTTTTCCCACTGTTTTATATTGTTTTTAATATAAAAATCATACTTTTTGTGCAAAAGGAAATCGCGACCAATAACTTGAAAAATTATTTTTTAAACTTTCAAAAACTCTCAAAAATATGTTGTTTTTGAGATGGATTATATTAGTATCTTGTTTGTTTGTTGTTTCTTGGTTGTTTTTTTGATGAGAAACGTTAAAAATATGCTATTTTTGAGCTTTGACGAAGCTTCCATAGCAGAACCTGATTTTGAGCGGGTCAACCCGCCAAAAGTAGAAGAAAACACTATAATAGATAAATCTCAAGAAATCCTAGGGATTAGGGTGAGAGTTTAAGAGAGACCTTCTATTTATATTTCTTATTAAAAAGTCTCACAAAATTTATACCAATAGAAAATTCATTAAAATCGTTAGATTTTTTAATATCACAAGATTATTTTTCCTTTGTTTAAAATCTTGGTTGAATACAAACAGATTTGAACGGACTCTAAAATAATCTTTTAAAATCTTAATCAAATTACCACGTGACCATGGTAGTTAAAATTGAAATTTTACCTAAAATCAGAAGGAAAAAAAATTCATAAAACATAAAATCTTAACATAAAAAACTTGTAAATAATCATAAAAACCTAAAAGTTTGATGAAATTGTTTTAATTAAAAAAAATCATAAAATCGTAAGAACGCAAATTTAAATTTAGATTTTAAGTTTTTAACTACCATGCACATAATTTTTTTTCAATCTTTTAAAATTCTAATTGAATATTAATAAAATCCTTTGAAATTCCTGTTGGTACGTATCTCTTTTTACAACATCCTCAAAAAAATAAAAACAAAATCCTCCTACAGTGGCTTTCTGTTGCTAAATCCTTACGCTGGGCCTGGATACCCAACCATACCTTCGATCTCCAACGTACTCTAAATCCCCATCTTCAATCTAGGTCGAGTTTTGAAATTTGAATACTGTTGCTGCTGATTTTTCTGTGTATAATCTCAGTTTCAATCGACTCAGAGACACTATCGGATCTAACCGTTCTCTCCAGCAGTGGCTTTCGCTCCACCAATTTGTCATTGATTTCCCTGCACTTCGTGTTATCAAGTGCGACTTTCACTTAGGTATTGCTATGAGTGCTTCTCGATCATTTTATTTCCACGTTAACTTGCATTTTTATTTTCTTCTTCATTAATTTGTTATTGTTACCCTAATTAATGAATTGAAGATTTGTTTCGTTTTGTTCGTTGCAGCTATCACTCCCAAAGATTACGTGTTTTGCCTGGAATTACTTAGTAGCTTGACATGGTAACTCCCGAGAGTCTTCTGCGAGTTTTAAATTAAGAGCATTCGATGAATTTCTGATTTTTCATTGCGTGAAACTGAACTCTAAAAGGTGCTGATTTGAATATCAAAGTTTTCAATGATAAGTCATCGTGAATTGTTCTTTCATTACCATTAGTATTTTGTTATTTGAATTCTAAAAGAGTAAAATAATTATGCTGTTTTCAATGACAAGGTTCTGGGTGGACTTAAAACCCTTCTTATATACATATATAGTATCCTAGTTTGTTTGCTGATTCGTCTATCCTCCTTTTGAATATATCTAAAGGGAAAAGAACAATCCCAGCCTCCTTGCCAAACAGATGTGGATCCAGATAGAATCAGTTGCTTACCAGATCATGTAATAGATCAAATTCTCTCATATTTGCCGATTAGGAAGCAGTGGGAACAAGTATTTTATCCAGAACATGGAGGTACAAATGGGCCACACTACCAAATCTCCGGTTTTTTTACATTGAAGGTAATTTTGAGGATATTAGCTTTGAGAACACTTTCCGATTGGCTGTGGTATCCATTGGTTTGGATGTGACCTTTGAAAACAATCAGCGTGGAGGTTCTAGCAATTTGCTCAATTTTTTTGTTCATCTACCTCACATACGAAGGCTGGAGATTCAAAGCTATTTTTCAAAGGTACGATGCTCATAGTATCACATTGTCAGAGCAATTCATATAGATCTGTGAATAATATCTGTCCAAAGTTTTGAGCATTTGAAGAATTGCCCGATGCTAGTTTTTTGCGAATAAATTTAAAATGAACAACACTCTTGTGCATGCAACTCTTGATCTGTAAGTATCAAATACACTATATAATGATTTAGAGCCATAATTTTGTTTTCTTCTTTCTGTTCCAGTATTTGGCAGTAGGGGTTGTGCCACCAAAGCTTCCTAGACCATGCATTGATCTAAGTTTTCTTTCCATTCGCATAAACTTCAATGATTCGAAGGAAATCTCAGCTGCTCTGTGCCTGTTACGAAGCTCACCTAATCTACAAGAACTAGAAATATTGGTGAATACTCATTAGTCATTATAAGTTTAGTGTGATTTGATTTTGCCAGGCTAATTAGCGGGTTCACATATAGATTTTGTTATTTATATGAAGTTATTAAGCTATATCGAATTTGCAAAGTTTTTTAGCTTTGAGCAGAGTTGTCTGGTCTCTTTCAAGTTCTGGATCTAGTCTTGGGAGTTTCTTAGATTTTTACCCTTGTGAGTTACAATTGCTTGTAGGCTCGAACTGAGGAGGAGACTGTTCTATTTAAACGCAACTATTGTTGGGAAGATGACCGGTTGAGCTGTCCAGTTCCAGTCATGCATTTGCGATATGTGAGGATACATGGCATCACTGGTGTTAAATCTGAATTAGATTTTATCAGCTTTCTACTTCTACATTCTCCTGTGCTAGAAAGGATGACTGTGAAGGCTGTGTTAAACGGCATGTTAGAGTTGATGTTGATGAAAGAACTATTGCAGTTCAGGAGAGCTTCACCACAAGCTGAGATTATTTTTCAGGAATCTTCTTAATGCTTTTCTTTTTGGTGAATGTATACCATCCCCCGACTTATTTTGTTTGACTTACACTTAACTGATAACTATTTAAGTCATGGCATTCAATGATAGGAAGAAGCTATCGTGTGTTTAAAAACAAAGCTTTATGTACATTTTATGATAGGAAGAAGCTGCTGCGATGTTTAATACTAATACCTAAGCTCTCATTACAGTTGAGATGTTATCAAAAAGTTTTTTCTGCCAAACCACGAATACTTGAAAGTGGTAAAAAAATAATGGTGTGCAAGTATATTTATATACATTCGCTAGTTTGGTAATTATCCCTCCACCTCACTTCGTGGCTAGAAGCTTTTTCTGGATTCTAATCGTCATGGATCTTGTAGGGTCTTTAGATAGGAATATGAATTCTGGTTCTCTTTTTGAATAAAGTTTGGAAACAAACGGTGGATTCTATTTATATTTTGGGAAAAATGTGTATCATTTTAAAGAGTACAAAGTTATGTCATTTTAAGTGAGAGAAAGAGATAAATCATGGAAGAGAGAGTGGGAGGAAAAAGTTTTAAAAGTGTGGGTTCCACTTCTTTGTGAGAGTAAAAGAATATAAAATGTGTCATTCAAAATGACACACATTTTTCCCTTATATTTTTTGTTAGATTCATCTACTTAAAAGAGGGAACATTAAGTTCTGAAACGTCGTAAACTCCAGTTTTGTGGCTGAAATTTAACATACGAATTATGTATGTATATATGTAATCTCAAGAGAACAATCTCAAGAAATTCTAGGGGTTAGGGTGAGATTGTGAGAGAAGCATCCTATTTATATTTTTCACTAAAAAGAGAAGCATCCTATTTATATTTATATTTATATTGAAAATCATCTTGAGCCAAGGTAACATTTTGCAGATCAAGACTCTTCAAGATCCTGAAGCCTTGAAATTTTGATGGAGGTTTAAGCCAACAATTAAGTAACTCTAAATGCTTCAAACTTTGACAAGAAAATAAGCATGAGGGTATCTTATAGTGTTGCCCTTTCCAGATTTCCAGCACAAACTCTTCAACTGACCTCCTGGATGCATGAAGAGTCCAACGATCAATATCGCTGACAGCAGTAAGTTCACTATTGGAGACCTTGAACTTTTGATTGGCCCAGAATGAA
Source organism: Gastrolobium bilobum (assembly GCF_033153095.1). NCBI lineage: Eukaryota > Viridiplantae > Streptophyta > Magnoliopsida > Fabales > Fabaceae > Gastrolobium > Gastrolobium bilobum. The sequence goes on along the minus strand of NW_026899623.1, from coordinate 62,299 downwards.
GTAAGAGTACATGATCAATATAACTCACAAGCTTGTTCATGTCAATGGAAGAGTCCAGGGTATAATACAATAGAGTGTCGTTATCGAACACAAGATTTGGTACTGTGGCCCATTTGTACCTCCATTTTCTGGATAAAATACTTGTTCCCACTGCTTCCCTATTCGGCACATATGAGAGAATTTGATCCATTACACGATCTGGTAAGTAACTGATTCTATCTGGCTCCATATCTGTTAGGCAAGGAGGCTGGGATTGATCTTTTCCCTTTAGATATATTCAAAAGGAGGATAGAGGAATCAGAAAATAAACTAGGATACTATATATGTATATGAGCGTTTTAAGTCCACCCAGAATCTTAGCTAATGCAATTCATTAAGACAAAAACAGCATAATTATTTTACTCTTTTAGAATTCAAATAACAAAATACTAATGCTAATGAAAGAGCAATTCACGTTGACTTATCATTGAAAATTTTGATATTAAAACCAGCACCATTTAGTAGGGTGTTCGAGGTCTTGGATTGGATCGGTTTTGGAAGTAAAAATCATCCGATCCAATCCCTTCAGTTTGATCATAATCATCCTTTCAGTTTGAATTTTTTTTTCAAATATGATCTGATCCGATCCAATCCAATTTGTTCGGTTTGGATTGGATCGGTTTTTAATTTTTTGAAAATCCTAAAATTTGTTTCAAGATTATTGTGTAAATAACATCTTTTGTATATATTGGCTTTGTAAATTATTATTATTTTGAAATACAAAAACATCAGTAAACGATAATATAGTTTTTTTTTGGAGAATGAGATATGAAGCTCTACACAGATGAAATTTTGTTGACGAGATGTGACTAGATTTTTTTCTTGAGTTTAGCTGATGGGTTAATGGGCCTTGGATTTAGAAATTTTTGATCTATGACGGGAGAAAGACCCAAGTAGGTAGATGGAAATTAATATATTGGATCGGTTTGGATTAGATCGGCTTTCATCAACCAATCCGAAATCCGATCCAATCCAATTAAAATTTGCGGGTTTTTTTTTTCGGTTTTTGATTTTTCAGTTTTCGGTTTTTTCGATTATCGATTTTTCGGTTCGGTCACCGCGGTTTGAATCGATCTGGATCGGTTGATGAACACCCTTACCTTTTAGGAGTTCAGTTTCACGCAATAAAAAATCAGAAATTCATGGAATGCTCTTAATTTAAAATTCGCAGAAGACTCGGGAGTTACCATGTCAAGCTACTAAGTAATTCCAGGAAAAACACGTAATCTTTGGAAGTGATAGCTGCAACGAACAAAACAAAACAAATATTCAATTCATTAATTAGGGTAACAATAACAAATTATTGAAGAAGAAAATAAAAATGCAAGTTAACGTGGAAATTAAATGATCGAAAAGCACTAATAGCACGAGTGCTTATAAGAAAAAAAATACAAAATTAGAAGAAGAACGAAACCATACTCTGTGAAGAAGAAGAACGAGTAGAAGAAAGAAAAAATTACAAGAAATTACAAGAAATTACAAGAACGAGTTTATGTTGATGAAAGAATTAGATGGGAGTTATTATAAAAGGAATGGGGAATCCGCGAACTATGTTTCAAAAGAAGATGTGATTGATACTATCACAGTACTAGTCAATAGTTACTGTTAGTAGTTACTGTACTAGTTAATAGTTACTGTTAGTAGTTAGTTAATGTCAGTTATTCAATTCTAGTTAGTTATTCATTCTTTACTGATATAAGTATCAGTATTTGTAATCGATTGAATCAGTTTTTCAATATATCAGTTTCTCTTCAAATTCAATATGGTATTTGAACTCTAGTATTTCTCCCAAGAACACCTTTCTTTCTTACCTTTTCTTTTCTAAGTATACAGAAAATGGTTCTAGGTTGCCATTTTCTTAGAAAAGAAAAGGTTTGATGTATGGTTTCGTTCTTTCTTCTTTCTTCTACTCGTTCTTCTTCTTCACAGAGTATGTTTCGTTCTTCTTCTAATTTTGTATTTTTGTACTTTTTTCTTTATCTTGTAAGTGGATTAACAGAGCAAGATTTGATGTATGTTAGCTCCAATATAAGGATGGTTCAATTATCAATTTAATTCACGTGTTAATATGCTTTATGTTAGAAATATATTGTATTAGGGTTTCCTTATTTCTTATGTAATTAGGGTTTCTTTATTTCTTTTGTATTAGGTTTGGGCTTAGCCCATTAGAGTGTCTATATATTGTAAATGCTTCATTATATCAATATACACAATATTATTTTCAATGTTCCTCTCTTCTCTCTCGTTATTCAACATGGTATCAAGAGCCTAAGGAACGTTGAATTTTTTTTTTTCCGGTGAACCCACTGTTCATCGTATTTTCAAATTTTTTCCTAGAACTGTCTCGTTGTCAGTTTTCAGACGATTTTTCTTCTCCTTTCACGCTTCTGTACCGTCAACCATCACCATCCGGTGGAATTTTCAGGCACGCAACACACCGCCGTGATCGTCTCGACAACGCAGTCACACCGGCACCGGCCGCTTCCCCAGAAGACCTCCCACGCGCTCTCACGCGCGCGTGCAAGGTTTCAGCACGCTCCTCAACCTGGCGGCGCGTGAAGCATCTTTTCTGGCCGCGGTTTTTTGCGTCTTGTTCGTCTTGCTAAGACGCTTCTGGATCCGCTCTTGTTTTTCTGTTCTGACAACTTTTTGCGTTGATGCACAGATCCCTCTTCTACCGATTAGTTGTACGATCTGTTCTTTCTGATTTTTCTTTGATTATGAACTCTCCTATCTTCAATGTTTCTGGTTCTGGGACTCCGGCTGGACAAAAGTCGGAGTCTACTATTTTTTCCAATTATATCCTTGCTCCGTTGAGTGTGGATAAATTGGATGGGTCCAACTATGATACTTGGTCTTCCGATCTGCGACTTTGGTTGGATGGGCAGAATTATACATCACATCTCACCACTAAGGCTGAATTTGTGGCGAAAAAGGAGCGCACACGGTGGCAGATGATTGATGCTCAGTTGTGTAGTCTCATTAAAGCTACTCTTCATCCGTCTATCAAACAGATTTTTCGACCTGCTGTTACTTGTGAAGCTATTTGGAGTCAGGCCAAAGCACTGTATACCAATGATACCCAGAGACTCTATGGTGTGTCAGAAATTGATGACTACCTTTGCTCCTCGGGACTTCAATTGTCCTATGACTGAATATTTGGGGAAAGCTCAGAGTCTACTTCATGATCTTAATGAACTTCTGCCTCTCACTGGTGATGTTTCTAAGGAACAGGAACAACGTAATACACTGTTTATGCTGTTCATTTTATATGGTTTGCCTGACCATTTGTCTACCAATCGGGATCAAATTTTAGGATCTGCTACAGTTCCTACACTGGATTCTGTGATGTCTACCTTGCTTAGAATTCCCTCTAAGCCCTCTACATCATCAGCACCTCCTATGCTGCCTATACCCCCAGTGGATTCTGTTGACTCTTCCGCTCTTGCTGCTCAAGGGTATGGTCGTGGACGTAGAGAAGATTCTGTTGACTCTTCTGCTTTTGCTGGTCAAGGATATGGTCGCGGACGTCGAGAAGATTCTGTTGACCCTTCCGCTTTTGCTGCTCAAGGGTATGGTCGTGGACGTCGATTCTCTAAAGGAAAGCTCTTATGCACTCATTGTCATCAGACCAATCATACTGTTGACCGCTGTTAGAAGCTTCATGGCAGGCCACCTCCACCTCCTCGGAATGCTTATCTTGCTCAGGCTTTCTCTAGTACCTCTGCTCCAGAGTTACCTTCTGGTGCACAACCTCCAGCTGCTCTTCTGAATGAATTTGTGACTTGGTGGTCTGAGAAGCAAACATCAGGTCCTACTGCATCCATTGCTCCCTCTGGTAATTCTATTGTTGGCATCTCTCAGTTGCACTCTATAGGCCCTTGGACTCTTGATTCTGGGGCTTCTGATCATATCTCTGGTAATAAGTCCTTATTCACTTCCCTTTGTACTACTGGTTCTTTTCCAACAATTACTATGACCAATGGGTCTCTGGTCCAATCAAGGGGGATTGGCACGGTTCTTTTTTTACCCAATTTATCTCTGGATCATGTTCTATATGTGCCCGATTCTTCTTTTAACTTACTTTCTGTTAGTCGTTTGACCAAATCCATTGACTGTGTTATTTCTTTTACTAAAACCTCTGTCATCTTTCAGGATCGGAGTTTGGGGAAAGAGATTACCAAAGGATGTGAGTCTCAGGGCCTCTATCAACTAGTTCCCTCTTCTTCAGCCTGCTCCTCTGTGGATTCTCCTCTTACTATTCATGCTCGTCTGGGCCATCCTAGTCTTGCAAAGCTTCAGAAGATGGTTCCCCATTTATCGTCTCTTTCTACTTTAAATTATGAGTCTTGTCAGTTTGGGAAACATACTTGTAGTACGATTCTGAGTCGTCTTAGTCGTCAAGTTGTTTCTCCTTTTTCTGTGGTCCACTCTGATGTTTGGGGACCCATTCGTCAGTCTTCTACTTTGGGTTTTAAGTACTTTGTTACTTTTATTGATGATTATTCCAGATGTACTTGGTTATTTTTAATGAAAAAGCGGTCTGAGTTGTTTTCTATTTTTCAGTTATTTTATAATGAAATAAAAACTCAGTTTGATATTCATATTCGTACTTTTCGTAGTGATAATGCATGTGAGTACTTATCTCATCAATTTCAACATTTCTTTTCATCTCATGGCATTCTTCATCAATCATCTTGCCCTCATACACCTCAACAAAATGGTGTAGTCGAGCGCAAGAATCGCCATCTGGTTGAAACCACTCGTGCCTTGTTAATTGATGGTAATGTTCCATACACCTTCTGGGGTGATGTTGTACTTACTGCATGTTATCTCATTAATCGCATGCCATCATCTGTTCTCAATCATAAGGTACCTCACTCTATTTTATTTCCCCATCAGGCTTTATATCCTTTAACTCCACATGTGTTTGGTTCTACATGTTTTGTTCATCATCTTGGTCCAGGTTTGGATAAATTAGCTCCCAAGTCTCATAAATGTGTTTTTCTGGGTTATCCTCGGTCTCAGAAGGGTTACCGTTGCTACTCTCTCACTTTACGTCGATACTTTATCTCGGCGGATGTCTCCTTTTTTGAATCAGTTCCCTTCTTTGGATCCTCTACTACTCCTGTGGACATTGATCATGTACAGTCGTCCTTCCCAAGTGACCTTCTTTACCTTCCATCTTTACCCGTCCATGTTTCTGACTCTCCTTCTATCACCTCTTCTGCTGATGAGATCGGGCATAGTTCGTCAGATGTCTTTGTGGACTCACATTCACCTGCATCTCCTCCCACGGCTTCGGTCCCACCTTCGGATAGTGACCTTCCCATTGCTCTTCGTAAGGGTACTCGTGATACTCGCCCTCCGGCCAGGTATATAGTTAATATTAGTTACCATCGTCTTTCTCCATCATATTTTGCTTGCCTTTCCTCTTTGTCCTCTGTATCTGTTCCTAAGACTACAGGTGATGCACTTTCACATTCGAGATGGAGACAAGCTATGATTGATGAAATGAGTGCTCTTCATCATAATGGCACATGGGATCTGGTGCCTCTTCTTTCTGGCAAATCTGTGGTTGGTTGCAGATGGATTTATGCTGTTAAGGTTGGACCTGATTGTCAAGTGGATTGTCTTAAAGCTCGCTTGGTGGCGAAGGGTTTCACTCAGGTCTTTGGCTTGGATTTTATTGATACTTTTTCTCCTGTGGCGAAAATGTCTACTGTTCGCCTTTTTATTGCCATGGCTGCTATTCGTCATTGGCCTCTCTACCAACTGGATATCAAGAATGCTTTTCTTCATTGTGATCTTGAGGAAGAAATTTATATGGAGCAACCTCCTGGATTTGTTGCTCAGGGGGAGTCTGGTCTTGTTTGTCGTCTTCGTAAGTCTCTCTATGGCCTCAAACAATCTCCAAGCGCTTGGTTTGGTAAATTTAGCAGTGTTGTTCAACAATTTGGCATGACTCGAAGTTCAGCTGATCATTCTCTCTTTTATCGTCATTCTGCTTCTGGATCTATTTATCTGGTGGTATATGTGGATGATATTGTTATCACAGGCAGTGACCGGCATGAGATCACTCGATTGAAGCAACATTTATGTCATCATTTTCAGACTAAGGATCTTGGGAAACTTCTATACTTCTTGGGAATCGAGGTGGCCCAATCTAAAGCTGGTGTTGTGATATCTCAGAGGAAATATGCTCTGGATATTCTTGAAGAAACTGCTCTGTTGAATTCAAAGTCTGTTGATACTCCTATGGATCCAAGTATCAAGCTTCTACCAAATCAGGGGGAGCCCTTTTCAGATCCTGAGCAGTATAGAAGATTGGTTGGAAAATTGAACTATCTCATAGTCACTCGGCCTGATATTTCCTTTGCAGTTAGTGTTGTCAGTCAATTTCTTAACTCTCCATGTCAAGAACATTGGAATGCAGTCATCCGTATCCTTAAGTATATCAAGGCATCTCCAGGAAAAGGCCTTGAATATGATGATAAAGGTCATGATAAAGTTGTTGGGTACTGTGATGCTGCTTGGGCTGGTTTTCCACACTACTAGAAAAATTAATATTTTCAACGGAACTTTTCATCATTTTTTGACGAAATTTTTGACGGAATTCTGCTGTTGGATAACCTTTCGTCGAAAGGCAACGAAATTTTTTTTCCGTTGATATTTACAACGGAATATTTTTCCGTTGAAAAATTCAACGGAATTTATTTCGTTGGAAGCCTTATTTTTCCGTCGATAAATAAAGTCATGGAATAATATTAAAATAATAAATTCCGACGAAATTTTCAACGGAAAATATATCCGTTAAAAAGTTCTGTCTATAATTTCAACAAAATTTATCTACAATTCCGTCTATTATTTCAACGGAAAATTATTCGGTCGAAAAGTTCCGTTTCAATTTCGAACGGTTTTTATCTATAATTGTAACAGTTTGCAACGGAATTTATGTATATATAACTCCGTCGAAAATTTCAACAAAATTCAATTGCGTTGAAAATTCTTAACCATTTACAACGGAATGTACATAGAATTCCGTTGAAAATAATATTTTTAATTTTTTTAAAACATTAAATTCATATGGATTTTAATTCAACAAATATTGCTAGCATTTTAAACTGCCAACATAAATATTGACGTCATTTCGAAAACTGCCCACGAATATGAGGCCGTTAAATCCATCTGCGTGATTTGGAGTTGATTTTCTCAACCAACGAAATAAGCAGCCATTAAACTTTTTCTTTGGACAAAAGATATGACAACCATTAAAGATCACTGTTGGGCTTTTGCTTAATAATTAAAAAAAATAAGCAGCAAAACAACTTTTATTTTTTAAAAATCATTTAAAATATACTACAATTACATACAATCAAAATGAAAAAAAAATTCTAAATTTTAATTAAAAGAAAATTTTCCTAAATATGAAAAATGCTTCTAACAATTAAATATTCTTTGAAAATTATTATAATAATATTCAAAGTGTAAAATTAATATGTATTAACAAGATAACTTAAATTCAAATGAAGTCTACAGAAAATACATGAAACAGAAGAAAAATACTAACTAAAGGCTGATGTCTTAACACTTGCTCTAGCCATCAAAATATGCACTATTTGTTTGTCATTAAGGATCTGCAATAGAAAAAAAAATATAGGTAAAATAATTTCACACTTCACTTTACTTCAAGACCAATCCAATATCCACATCAAACAAAACAACAGAGGTAAAAATTCTAAGAAATGTGTGTGAAGAAGGTAAACCTAATCAAGTGATCAAGGGAAACACAGAAAACTGACCATAGTCATACTGAACATCATTTAGGAAAAGTGATTTGATTCCTCCCATCCATCTTCCATCAACAACTTCCCCAATCAACAGGTAATCATAAATTGTTACTAGAAGATAATGTTCAGTTATTGCTTAGGCTTACGTACATATATGTAGGGGTGTTAACGGGCCGAGCCGAGCTTTGATCTTAACGGGCCAAGCCTGTATTTAAACGTGTCCGACTGGCCGTAGCCTGTTACCTGTTACGAATATAATATATGCCTATGGCCTGGTTTATTTACAAAAAATAAAAGCCTGTGTGAAGCCTGTCTTAGCCTATTAGCATGTTAAAGAATAAAAATAAGAGAACAGAATTCCACAAAAAATCAATTTCCAGATAGAAACCTTAGCTTCCAATTTGCAGCAATAATTTACAAAGTCTATAATAAATAAATAAAATTAAAGTGAGAGAAGGTAGATAACAGGTTATATTATCTTAGGCCATTATAAAAAAAGTGCCAACAAAAATAAAAATAAAATAAATAAAATAAAAAATAAATTGACACAAACGAGCAGAGCACAATGGAACGAATGAGTTTTTGTAGATTTGTTTGTGTGAAGGAGGATGAATGATAATATAGAACAGCACTAGTAATTCCATAAATATACATAAATTCAATATATATCCAAATAGCATAATATAGAACAAAATCATTTAAAAAGTCTATTAAACCAATAAAATGGGGTGAAATAAATTGATGAGAGAGAGTTATTACAAGTAGTATAAAAAGTATAAATAAATATTTATATACTAGGCTAGCCTGGGAGGCTCTAAGGCCGAGCTTCTGAATTAGAGCTTGAGGCATTTTTATTAAACGAGCTTTTATACAAGTCCAAGCCTAGTTCCAACACGAGATTTTATTAAACGAGCTCAGGCCTTAACGAGCCGAGCCAAAGGCCCCTGAAAGGCCCCTGGCTCGTTTACCACCCCTACATATATGTATATGACATAAAAAAAATATACCTTATACAATTACTCACCATTCACTGGCCCCCCACCAGCTGCCTTGAAAAGATATGCTGCCTAACAGGGCAAAATAAATAATTAGTATACTTCACATATATAACATAAGCATAAGAAAGTCCAATTGAAGGAATCATATTTAACTGTTACCTGACTTGAAAATAGTCTTGTAACCTTTTCTCTGATTGTAGAATCTGCCACAAGATAATTTAAATACAAAATAGAAGAGATGCACAAAGAAGAGATGATTCAAAAAAAGAGATGTACAAAAGAAGAGATAATTTAAATACAATAGGATCATGATATTAACTGTTGAAATAGGCTTTGTTTAGACATTAACTGTAACGGTTGACATTAATTAACATCCAATAGGATCATGATTAGCAAACTATAACAACCGCATTAATTAGCTTTGAATATGATTTGATTAGTAAATCATAACGGTTGATATTAAATTAATTAAAATTATAACCTAACTTTTAGCTAATTCAAATCATTTTATATCTTTAATCTACTACTGTAATCATGTTTATATAAGGCATATCTCTTTCTTCTTTTTTGGAAATTATATAAGGCATATCTCTCAATCAATGAGACATACAATTCTATGACACAAATAAAGCATGGTAACAGGATTTTTATTCAAATCTTTATTTTTAACACAATACCAACGGAGGTTGGAGCACATGGAAATGAAAAAAAATCATAAAAAAATAATCTAAATCATAATAGTATAATTGAAGAGCTAAATAACGAAAAGAAATCCTATCCCATAAAAATCATTCCTTCATGATTAGCAAACTATAACAACCGCATTAATTGGTTTTGAATATGATTTGTTCTGTAAAACATAAACTGCAAAAAGTATTTTAATAAAATATAAAAACCTTGTTCTTGTGGGAAGGCCAAATGGTGCTCCATCAATGTACACTGCACATTCCACATATAACTCACTAGTTCTATCCTTCGTGGGGGCATTATTTTCTGCTAAACGTACAGAGGTCTAAGCACAATGATAGTTGAGCGTAAGCATAAAGTCCAAGACATAACAATATCTTACACTTGATCATAAGCAAAGCAATTATATAATGTAAAATTATCAAGTTTGATAGCGATCCCAAAATTACAAGGATTGAAGAGTTTAACAATGGTAGTTTGTAGATAAGGAAGGGGAAATGAACCTGAATCAGAGGATTTAGGAAGGGGCAATTGCCTTCGAGGCGCTCGACGCGGAAAGTGACGGAAATTGGATGCACTCTGAAGCTTTGAAGCTCTGCATCCAGTACAAAAATGGCCCACTCACACAGAATTAGGCTGATTAAACAAGTAGACCTATTATGATTTCAAACCATTCGTGCATTACCCATTGGTATCAACCACAAAAACACCATATACCTATTTTACAGAACCCGCTTTGACATGGAATTAGGCATGTATATGCACACCCCACATGCAAAAGAAACATTTTTTTGTACCTGGGTACCAAGGGTGTGGCCAGGAAGATGCAGAAAAGGGAGGAGCAAGAGGGTCTTCGAGATCATGAAGCCAAAAAAAGTCGTCGATTTTCTTGGCAACCAGGGGAAAGCATAAGGCCTCATTGGCCCACGCAATACCATTATCAAATCCTCTCTTCAGAAACTATGTCCTTGCGAACCATGTGACCCAAGTGGCTGAAATATCCCAAAGCTCGCTGCCTCTGCTTCTTCTTCTTACTCTACGAGCTCCTCGGCAACGCTGTTGCGGCTGCCTCTGCACACAAAGTGAAACAACTACATTACCTCTTCTTCTCTTAAACAGGGATTGGGGTTATTGGGGTTGAAGAGGGATTGGGGTTTGAGATAAACAAAGAAGAAGATGATGAATCGGAATATGAAAGAGGAAGGTGGACAACTTAGAAAAAAGGCGGAACTTTTAGATTGTGAAAAATGAAATGAGAGGGAAATAATTTGGGTAAGGAGGGAAGATAACAAAGAGTAAAAGTACCTTATTTTAAAGGGTTTTATAAGAGTTATGTTGTAGGAAAAGTGATTGTGTTATGTTATAGAGATTCGTTTTGCGTGCCGAAGTTTTTTTTTTTTTTTTTTGCTGCGGGCCCCACAAAATGTTGTGTGTGTAGGAAAATTTTTGTGGTCATGTTAAATGATAGATGATAAACCCTATTTTAAAATGAGAGTAAAAAGTATCATATTTTAAAATGAAATAAATTTTTGGAAAATTAAATTATATATAATATGGGATAGGATATTGTGACACCCAAGTTATGTTACACCCATGTGACACCCAGTCAATCTCACTGTTAGATCGCTTATGTTGATCCAACGGTTATATTTATTTCCATCTTTGTATGGTCATGATTTTCCAAATTTAATATTTTATATTTATTTTTACCTTTGCATGGTTATGATTTCCCATATTTAATGCTTTCACTTTAAATTTGGGAAATCATGACCATACAAAGATGGAAATAAATATAACCGTTGGATCAACATAAGCGATCTAACGGTGAGATTGACTCGGTGTCACATGGGTGTAACATAACTTGGGTGTCACAATATCCTATCCCATATAATATAAGGATAATCATTACTAACTATATGATTTAATTTCCTTGTTGATTTTTCCATTGGATTTGGTTTCAATTACATTTGCCCTCTACTCATGTGAATGTTTCAATATGTATGCACAACACCATAAAAAATTATAAATGATAGCATTCTTGCATAATTTTTTTTTATGGTTTTTCATAATGCTTGTGATTACTTGAAGAACAAAATGTAGGAACAAAATTCAGTTAAAATTATCAACGGATAAAAATTCTGTGGAAATTTTCAACGGAAAATAATTCCGTTGAAATTTTTGACGGAAAATAATTCCGTTGAAATTTTCGACGGGAAAAGACCAAAATTCCGTTGAAAGTATCAACGGACCAAAATTCTGTTGGAATTTTTTACGGGAAAAGATCAAAATTCCATTGGAATTTTCAACGGAAAATTATTCCGTTGCAATTTTTGTTAAAAAATTTTTTACACTAATAAGTCATTATCTCTCACGAGTCATTTAGGAATACACTTTGCCCCAACATAAAATGGTCAAAGTAGAGAATCATGCAAGCCAACCCACCTACTCTACAAATTCACCGCTGTAGTCATAGAACTTCTGGGGTTGCTAAAAGGTTGAAATTTCATTTCTCTATCTCTCACTTAGGAGGTTTTGTCCCTCATCGGGCTTTGGTATGTGTGCCATTTATACAATGAATTATGTCAAGGCCCGAGTAAATTTTTTTGTTTGAAGCTTATTTGAATAAAGATTACAGGGATATGTTAGCAACATATTTACGTATTTTCATATCCATTTTCATGTGAGTACATCTGAGCATTATTTTTGTATACTCATAACATTACCCATTACTTCAACACTTTTAGTTATGGATAGTCATGACTACTTGCATTCTCAGACGAATGTTTCAATATGTATGCACAACACCATAAGCAATTATAAATGATAGCATTTTTGCATAAAAGAAATTTATGATTTGATTACTTGAAGAACAAAATGTAGGATCAAAATTCAGTTAAAATTACCAACGGATAAAAATTCCGTGGAAATTTTCAACGGAAAATATTTCCGTTGAAATTTTTGACGGAAAAATACCAAAATTCCGTTGGAATTTGATTACTTGAAGAACAAAATGTAGGATCAAAATTCAGTTAAAATTACCAACGGATAAAAATTCTGTGGAAATTTTGAACGGAAAATATTTCCGTTGACATTTTCGACGAAAAAATAACAAAATTCCGTTGAAAGTATCAACGTACCAAAATTCCGTTGGAATTTTCAACGGAAAATTATTCCGTTGTAAGTTTCAACGGATAAAATTCCGTTGCAATTTTTGATGAAAAAAAATCAAAAGCCGTTGAAATTTTGACACTAATAAGTCATTATCTCTCATGAGTCATTTAGGAATACACTTTGCACCAACATAAAATGGTCAAAGTAAAGAATCACGCAAGCCCACCCACCTACTCTATAAATTCACCGCTGTAGTCATAGAACTTCTGGGGTTGCTAAAAGGTGGAAATTTCATTTCTCTATCTCTCACTTAAATAAATTATTGTTAGATGATGATGTCTAGAACAGTTGCGTCTGTTGTTGCTTTATTCTACTCAGATCAGTATCATATACGTTGATAATTGCATATCACTCATGTTGCCCTTTTTTTGTTGATTTCATTTTTTATATTGTTTAATTCTACTATTGAGGGCTTCCAGCAAGTCTGCGCTTAGGAGATTTTGTCCTTCATCGGGCTTTGGCGTGTGTGCTATTTATACGATTAATTATGTCAAGGCCTGAGTACTTTTCTTTTGTTTGAAGCTTATTTGAATAAAGATTACAGGGATATGTTAGCAACATATTTATGTATTTTTCCATTTACATGTGAGTACATCTGAGCATTATTTTTGTATACTTATAACTTCATCCATTACTTCAACACTTCTAGTTATGGATAGTCATGACTACTTGCATTCTCAGACGAATGTTTCAATACGTATGCACAACACTATAAACAATTATAAATGATAGCATTCTTGCATAAAAGAAATTTATGGGTTTTCACAATGTATGTGATTACTTGAAAATTATCAACAGAAAAAAATTCCGTTGGAATTTTCGACGGAAAACAATTCCATTGAAATTTTTGACGGAAAAATATCAAAATTCCGTTGAAAGTTCCAACGGACCAAAGTTCCGTTTCTATTTTTGACGGAAATATTCCGTTGAAAGTTTCGACAGAAAAAATCCGTTGCATTTTTCGACAGAAAAAATTCCGTTTCAAATTTCAACGGAAAAACTCCGTTGAAATTTTCAACGGAATTTGTTGGTCGTCAATAATTTCAAATTACAAAAATTATATGATAAATTTTTGACCGAAAATTTCGACGGTATTTATTTTCCGTCAAAATTTTTGACGGAATTTATTTTCCGTTGCACATTTTCGTCTCAAAATTCAACGGAAATATTTTTCGTCTCTATTTCAAACGGAACTATATTCCTGTCAAAAATTCCGTAACTATCTTTGACGGAATATTTTCCATTGATAAATTTCGTCGATAATAGAGCTTTTTTTAGTAGTGCCAGCTGATAGGAGATCTACTTCTGGTATTGTGTCTTTGTTGGAGACAACTTGATTTCCTGGAAAAGTAAGAAACAAAGCGTAGTTGCCAGATCAAGTGCTGAAGCAGAATACCGATCTATGGCGACTACTACTTGCAAAAAGTAATGGGATATTATTACTTTTCCACTTATTCATGCAAAAAATAGTGGATCATTAATACAACTGTCTTCCACCACATAAAATTGAATTATTTTCCCACCCATGAATTTAAAAATTCGAATTTTGAAAGTTGCCAAAAGAAGAAACATTTCAAAATCTGTCAAGTGTGAACACAAACCTGAGAAGTAAGGACAGATTGACACATTAGCAAAGTTTCCAAAGTTTGGATGAAGATTTTATATATTAAGATTAGCTTTTAGCATAAAAAAATTGTGTCAAATAGGCTACTAAAATGGTTTAGGGATACCTTTTCTTTTTTAGTTTTATATTAGAAAATTAGTTTAATATCCTTAAAGTAATAAGTAAAGAAAGGCTAAATATATAATTGAAATTATAGGTGTATTTTGGATTAGCGATGAGACACCATACAACTTGTATTCCAGTCTTATCTTATTTTGTTAACACGAGCATGACACAAACAGGAATACAGGTCGACCTAAACACGAAAATTATGTGTCATGTTTGAGTTGTGTTTGTCACCCCTTATTCGAGTGAATTTCAAATTGAAAAATTAATTTAGACAATGGAGGAACGATGGCCCAATTTTTTTTATTGATTAATCTAATAAGATTGCATTAACTTTCTACTAAAATATTTTTTATAGGTTATCACAAAATAATTTTGTAATCATAGAAAAAATAGTATAGTGAGCATAATATTTATTTATTATAAAAAAATATGTTAATAACATTTTTTTTTTACTATTTTACTGTTAAGTGAAATCATACGTTAATATTATTAAATAATATATGCTCACTAAAATAAAAATTAATATAATTTACCTTTTTTAATTCATTATATATAATCTCACTTGATTCAAAGCAATGATACATCTAGAAATATTATGTTTAGAGAAAAAATAAAACCATAATTTGTGTTAAAAAAAATATTTATCCTTTTGAATAATTGTCATTTTAGTTAAAATTAGTTTTTTCGTTTAAAATTTAATTAAAAAAATTACCTACTTTTTCTCTCATGATTTTTAGGGGGTGTATTGGATTAGAATTTTAAACGATTTTTTTTTAGATAAAATATCTTACAGATTTTAAATGACTATTTAGAATTAGAGGTATTTTAAAGACTTTTTTTAAAAAAAAAATTTACAATCAAGATTTCATAAAATTACATTTTAAAGAATTTTAATAGAATTTATAAGATTTGAAAGGACAATATGAATTTATAAGATTTTAAAAACCAAATGAATTTTTAACAAACATTCAAAATTATACGAGTCAATAAAAAAAACAAAGAAATGCAATGATATTAATAAAAAAAAGTAAAACCTAATATAATTTTTTAACAAACATTCAAAATTATTAAGCAATAACTCTCCACATATCAACAGTTATATTAGTCCTCCACGTATTAGTATTTTCTCATTCGTGCTTTTGAGTTTGACCAATGAGTTGAAAATTATCTTCTACATTTGGTATTACAACTATGCATATGTGATTATAAGACCCAATTTTTGTATTTATTAAAACAATTCTAAATTTGCATATAGAACCTAAAGTTCATGATAAAATTTTTGCAATTAATCTTGGAAACCTTGAAGTTTTTGTTATACATGATGAGAGTTTTCTAACCATATATCATATATATGTTTTTATTGAGTATTCTAAAAAAATTATAAATATGAATTTTTGAGTTTTATTACATGAAAGTTTAGAAAATTTTCAATCGATACATTAAAACCTTAAATTGCTTTGGAGCTTTTGAAAAATAAGTTTTTAGTTATTTATTGACACAAAAATTGTTTGAAATCATTTTCTATAATGAAGGAATTTCGTTCATGAATGTATTATTACGAAATATAGGGTTCATATTATGAAAGTTTCAATTTTTTTAAAAATTGATATTGTTTCATTGATGTAAAATAAAAATTTGTTTGAGAGTGTTAGTTCTTGTTCCCCTGTTGTTTTCCCATTGTTTTATATTGTTTTTAATATAAAAGTCATACTTTTTGTGCAAAGGGAAATCGCGACCAATAACTTCAAAAATTATTTTTTACACTTTCAAAAACTCTAAAAAATCTGCTGTTTTTAAGATGGATTATATTAGTATCTTGTTTGTTTGTTGTTTCTTGGTTGTTGTTTTTTTTATGAGAAACGCTAAAAATATGTTATTCTTGAGCTTTGACGAAGCTTCCATAGCAGAACCTGATTTTGAGCGGGTCAACCCGCCAAAAGTAGAAGAAGACACTATAATAGATAAATCTCAAGAAATCCTAGGGGTTAGGGTGAGAGTGTAAGAGAGACATTCTATTTATATTTCTTATTAAAAAGTCTCACAAAATTTACACCATTAGAAAATCCATTAAAATCGTTAGATTTTTGAATACCACAAGATTATTTTTCCTTTGTTTAAAATCTTGATTGAATACCAACAGATTTGAACGGACTCTATAATAATTTTTTAAAATCCTAATCGAATACCACATGACTATGATAGTTAAAATTGGGATTTTACCTAAAATCAGAAGGGAAAAAAAAATCATAAAACGTAAAATCTTAACATAAAAAAATTGTAAAAAATCATAAAAACCTAAAAGCGTTTGGAATTTTGATGAAATTGTTTTGATTAAAAAAAAACCATAAAATCGTAATAACGAAAATTTAAATTGAGATTTTAACTACCATGCACATAACTTTTTTTTCAATCTTTTAAAATCTTAATTGAATATCAATGTTTTTTTTGTCAAAAATAATCCATTAAAATCTTTTGAAATTCCAATGCGATATACTCCTTTGTATGTATCTCTTCTTACCACATCCTCAAAAAAATAAAACGATCACTAAATCTTTTGATGCTCCCTCTTACATCATTAATTTTTTCTTTCTATTTATATCCCTGTTATTTTCTCTCTTTTCCAATTTTATATTACTATTTACACTGAGGCACAGTCTAAAAAATTGTGGTCCCCTTTCGCAAAAAATAATCTCCTTACGCTGGGCCTCGATCTCCAACGCACTCTAAATCCCCATCTTCAATCTAGGTCGAGTTTTGAAATTTGAATACTGTTGCTGCTGATTCTTCTGTGTATAATCTCAGTTTCAATTGACTCACAGACACTATCGGATCTAACCGTTCTCTCCAACAGTGGCTTTCGCTCCACCAATTTGTCATTGATTTCCCTGCACTTCGTGTTATCAAGTGCGACTTTCACTTAGGTATTGCTATGAGTGCTTCTCGATCATTTGATTTCCACGTTAACTTGCATTTTTATTTTCTTCTACATTAATTTGTTATTGTTACCCTAATTAATGAATTGAAGATTTGTTTTGTTTTGTTCGTTGCAGCTATCACTCCCAAAGATTACGTGTTTTGCCTGGAAATACTTATTAGCTTGACATGGTAACTCCCGAGAGTCTTCTGCGAATTTTAAATTAAGAGCATTCGATGAATTTCTGATTTTTTATTGCGTGAAACTGAACTCTAAAAGGTGCTGATTTGAATATCAAAAAATTTCAATGATAAGTCAACGTGAATTGTTCTTTCATTAGCATTAGTATTTTGTTATTTGAATTCTAAAAGAGTAAAATAATAATGCTGTTTTCAATGACAAGGTTCTGGGTGGACTTAAAACCTTTATATACATATATAGTATCCTAGTTTATTTGCTGATTCCTCTATCCTCCTTTTGAATATATCTAAAGGTAAAAGAACAATCCCAGCCTCCTTGCCAAACAGATGTGGATCCAGATAGAATCAGTTGCTTACCAGATCATGTAATAGATCAAATTCTCGCATATTTGCCGATTAGGGAAGCAGTGGGAACAAGTATTTTATCCAGAAAATGGAGGTACAAATGGGCCACAGTACCAAATCTTGTGTTCGATAACGACACTCTCTTGTATTATACCCTAGCAGACTCTTCCATTGACATGAACAAGCTTGTGAGTTATATTGATCATGTACTCTTACTCCATTCTGGGCCAATCAACAAGTTCAAGGTCTCCAATCATGAACTTACTGGTGTCAGCGCTATTGATCGTTGGACTCTTCATGTATCCAGGAGGTCAGTTGAAGAGTTTGTGCTGGAAATCTGGAAAGGGCAACACTATAAGATACCCTCATGCTTATTTTCTTGTCAAAGTTTGAAGCATTTAGAGTTATTTAATTGTTGGCTTAAACCTCCATCAAAATTTCAAGGCTTCAGGAACTTGAAGAGTCTTGATCTGCAAAATGTTACCTTGGCTCAAGATGATTTTCAATACTTGATATCCAGCTGCCCTCTGCTTGAACGGTTGACATTGGCGAACTTTCATGGTTTAACTCGTCTTAATATTGATGCACCAAATCTCCAGTTTTTTTACATTGAAGGTAATTTTGAGGCTATTAGCTTTGAGAACACTTTTCGATTGGCTGTGGTATCCATTGGTTTGGATGTGAACTTTGAAAACAATAAGCAAGGAGGTTTTAGCAATTTGCTCAATTTTTTTGCTCATCTACCTCACATACGAAGGCTGGAGATTCAAAGCTATTTTTTAAAGGTACGATGCTCATACCATCACTTTGTCTGAGCAATTCATATAGTTCTATGAATAATATCTGTTCAATTCTTGAGCATTTGAAGAATGACCCAATGCTGGTTTTTTGAGTAAATTTAAAATGAACCACACTCGTGTGCATGCAACTCTTGATCTGTAAGTATCAAATTCACTATGTAATGATATAGAGCCATTCTTTTGTTTTCTTCTTTCTGTTCCAGTATTTGGCAGTAGGGGTTGTGCCACCAAAGCTGCCTAGACCATGCATTGATCTAAGTTTTCTTTCCATACGCATAAACTTCAATGATTCGAAGGAAATTTCAGCTGCTCTGTGCCTGTTACGAAGCTCACCTAATCTACAAGAACTAGAAATATTGGTGAGTACTCATTAGTCATTATAAGCTTTGTGTGATTTGATTTTGCCAGGCTAATTAGTGGTTGCACGTATAGATATTATTATTTATATAAAGTTATTAAGCTATAGAATTTGTGAAGTAGTTTAGCTTTGAGCAGAGTTGTCTGGTCTCTTTCAAGTTCTGGATCTAGTCTTGGGAGTTACTTAGATTTTTACCCTTGTGAGTTACAATTGCTTGTAGGCTCGAACTGAGGAGGAGACTGTTCTATTTAAACGCAACTATTGTTGGGAAGATGACCGGTTGAGCTGTCCAGTTCCAGTCATGCATTTGCGATATGTGAGGATACATCGCATCACTGGTGTTAAATCTGAATTAGATTTTATCAGCTTTCTACTTCTACATTCTCCTGTGCTAGAAAGGATGACTGTGAAGGCTGTGTTAAACGGCGGATTAGAGTTTATGTTGATGGAAGAACTATTGCGGTTCAGGAGAGCTTCACCACGAGCTGAGATTATTTATCAGGAATATCAGGAATCTTCTTAACGCTTTTATTATTATTATTATTTTTCTGGTGAATGTATATCATTCCCGAATTTTTTTTGTTTGACTTGCACTTAACTGATAACTATTAAGCCATGGCATTCTATGATAGGAAGAAGCTATCGTGTATTTTGAAACTAAGCTTTTTGTACGTTTTATGATAGAAAGAAGCTGCTGTGATGTTTAATACTAACACCTAAGCTCTCATTACAGTTGAGATGTTATCAAAAAGGTTTTTCTGCCAAAGCACGAATACGTGAAAGTGGTAAAAAAAATTATGGCGTGCAAGTAGATTTATACACATTCGCTAGAGGTAATTATCCCCCAATTCGTGACTAGAGGTTTTGCCAGATTCTGATCGTCATGGATCTTGTAGGGTGTTTTGTCTGGTATATAAATTTTGATTCTCTTCTGTTTGTAAGTTTGGAAACAAACGGTGGATTCTATTTAGATTTTTTGTGAGATTCATCTACTTTAAAGAGGGAACATTAAGTTCTGAAACGTCATACATTCCCGTTCTGTGGCTGAAATTTAATATACGAATTGTGTATGTATATAGAGCTCAGAAGCCGTTAAAATTGAAGGCAATTTGTAGGGAAAATCATCACATGGTTAGAAGAGTGTCTTGAATCATTTTCGTCAAGTCTATGCAAGGGGCCGCGCCAACCACAAAACAAGCGGGAACGAAGAATTGTCGCGTAAATCGATTTCTTTTTGATAGAACAGTCGTGTTGTGCGGTTGGTTGTTGTTTTGTTTTCATTCTCTTTGTAGTTTTTGGCTGTTTGGCAATTGTGAAGTTTCAGCTTTCTAGCTATCCTGGTCAAAGTAAAATTCAGGCAGAAAGTTTGGCTAACCAAGGACTCACTTGTTTAGAATTTGTTCTTCCATGACCATTAAATAGAATTGAATTTAGGGCAGGGATTCACTTACCACTTACCATTTCTTATTATTCAATTTTAACTATTGATTTTTGTCAAACGGTTAAAATTTATTGGATGACAATTATTAATTTTCAATAAATTATAACCATCAGATTTATGAAAATCAACGATTAAGATTTGATGATAATAAATGGTAAGTTTAATTGGTGTTAAGTATATCCCGTCTCTTGAATTTAATACAATTTATTTCATTTTATTTTATCCAATATATCAATATTTTTCTCCTAATTTGGGATTGGAGATAAAATAACTTTAATATAGTTATGACTCTTTTTAAGAAATAGAATAAAAAATTTACTTTACTTTATCTCATTATAAAAAAATTAAAATTATAGTACAACAATTAAAATTATAGTATAACAATTTAAATTTTAGTTAAACACAATTGGAGTTTTTCTTTATTTATTTATTGTGGTTGAAACTTCATTGTACGATGTATTTATTACATTACCTTCAAACAAACTAGGACTCGTTGTTCAATTAGAAAGATCAGAAATGCAAGTATGCTACAACTAAAAGCAAGGCAACAAAAATCCATTGACTTGATTTCTAGTGAGTTGTTACTTCACCACCACCCGTTATTCTAATCTTTCATGGGTTGTTGATTGGTTGAAATTTCAACTTCTGATGCCATCGTTTGATATGGTTTGATTAACTAAATTAAGCTTAAGGTTTAACCAATTAAAAGCAACAAAGTCGTCAAGATTATCTTCTATTTTTGAAACAATTTTTTTAGCAAAAAAGAAAAAGAAAAAAAGAAGAAGATATTTCCATTCAATCCCACCAAACTTTGGAGTTCCCATGTGCCAGCCAACTGCCAACCCCCGGTAAGTTTTCCATATGGACCAGCATTGTGAATATGCTTCAAACACGTCATGATACTATCGATTTGATTTGGCACAAGGTTAAAATTGAAAAATTATTTTGAAATTTTAATGAATTTGTTGTAAATATTGGTTATTTAATTATTATAATTTGTTGTATTGGGCCCAGCCCATTAGGTCTAAGTATTAGGATTTTTATTCTCTATAAATAGAGACATCTTTGTATAGATTATTTACACAATTAATAATATTTTTCTGATTACCCTTTTCTGATTACCCTGTTCTTTCTTATTGTTCTTTTTTTTTATAAAACCCTAATTTCTCTGCCTCTTGCTGCCATCGGAAAATTTTTTCGGGGACCTTTTGGACCAAGGGGACCACTGTTGACCTTATTTTTCTTCGTTCTATCATTCTACGCACCGTTCCTCAGCCATAGACGACCCAAACACCTCCGACCGTCTCCAATCAGATCTGTCTTCACTGTTTGGACCTCTTTTTGACTACTTTTCAACCTCGACCACCCACAGACAGGTGCGCGCTCATCGGACGACCACGCCAGAAAAATCTCAGCCGCAGAAGACCCTCCACGCGCTCTCACGCGCCGCCTCAGTCTCCGCGAGTGAAGCCCACACGCAGATCCTTTCTCCAGCGCGTGCGGTGGTGTTTTTGGACCGGACCACCGCCATTCTTCTCGTCTTCTTGTCCTCTTTCTGGATCTGTGTTTTCCTCTCAGATTGGACGTCGTTTGGTATTTGTTTGTGATTTTTTGGCTTCTTGGTGTTATCCTTTGACCATTTTTGTGAGTATGGCCTCTTCTCAAAGGAGTTCTTTTACAAAGTTTTCTGATGGTGCATCTTCTAGACCTAAGAGAGATGATCGATGGTGTTCTTATTGTAAAAGAACAGATCATATCAAGGATCTATGTTTTCGCCTCCATGGAAAGCAAACTGTCTTAGAAAAGATGGCTAGGATGCGTGGTCAACCGCATTTTACTTCCTCTAAAATAACTTCTGCACCTAATGAGACCCAACCTTCATTTCGTCCAGATGAGTTGGAACGGCTCCGAACTATCCTTGATTCTTTGAGTAAGTCATCTGATACTAGTGCTTTGACTATGACTAGTATGAGCTCCAAAACTTATTCTTTCCTTTCTTTATATAATGATTTTAAACATTCTTGGGTTGTTGATTCTGGTGCTACTGATCATATGGCTTGTTGTGGTGACTCCTTTACTTCTTATCATCCTACCATTGGAACTCGTACAATAGCCGTAGCTGATGGCTCACATACATCAGTTGCGGGTTCTGGTGACATAAACTTACAGCAGTCCTTACATCTTAAAGATGCTCTTCATGTTCCTAAACTTTCCACGAATCTTCTTTCTATTCATAAAATTACAAAAAAATTGAATTGTACTGTAACCTTCTTCCCTGCCCATTGTGTTTTTCAGGATCTCTCCATGGGGAAGACGATTGGTAGTGCTAAAGAGCAAGGTGGGCTGTACTATCTGGTGTCACAATCTCCCGCAAATAAAGTAACAGATCACATCTTGATGTCTCATGGTCAATCAACTGCTGATTCTTTGATTTGGCTTCATCATAAGCGCTTGGGACATCCTCCATTTAGTTTACTCAAGTCTTTATTTCCGTCATTGTTTTTGTCTAAATCTGTTGAGTCTTTTCATTGTGATGTTTGTGAATTTGCCAAGCATCATCATGTGTCTTTTCCTTTTAGTATTACTAAGAGTGTTGAACCTTTTGATCTTATTCATTATGATGTTTGGGGTCCTTCTAAAGTCCCTCATGCTTCTGGAAATAGATGATTTGTTTCTTTTATTGATGATTGCACTCGTGTAACTTGGGTTTACTTAATGCGTGAAAAGTCTGAGGTACCACAATTGTTCTTTCAATTTTATAAAATGGTTGAGACCCAATTTGGTAAAAGAATCAAGAGACTAAGAACAGATAATGGTACTGAATATGTTAATCACAGTTTTTCCCAATTTATACAAAATAACGGTATGATTCATGAACTTACTTAAGTTGACACCCCCCCAACAGAATAGGGTTGCTGAATGAAAAAATTGTCACCTTCTTGAAGTGGCTCGTGCATTAATGTTTCAGACACATGTACCCAAATACTATTGGGGAGATGCTATTCTTACTGCAGCATTCTTGATCAACCGTTTACCCACTTGGGTACTTGACCATGTAAGTCCTATTCACTCTATGGCTTCTTTTTTCCCTTCTATTCCAACTATG
The DNA here is from genome assembly GCF_033153095.1 of Gastrolobium bilobum. Lineage (NCBI taxonomy): Eukaryota > Viridiplantae > Streptophyta > Magnoliopsida > Fabales > Fabaceae > Gastrolobium > Gastrolobium bilobum. The sequence continues at coordinate 38,718 of NW_026899623.1, read as the reverse complement.
AGTCTTCCTCCACGAGTGTTTGGGTGTGTTGCTTTTGTTTATATTCATAAACATCATCGCAGTAAGTTGGACCCTGGGGCTATTAAATGTGTTTTTCTTGGTTATGTTCCTGATAAGAAGGGCTACAAGTGTTATCACCCTGGTAGTAGGAAATTTTTTGTTTTTATGGATGTTTCTTTTCAGGAATCTGAGTCCTTTTTCCAAGGTCCTCATCTTCAGGGGGAGAATCTTTCACCAGAAAACTCATCACCTCCCTTCTTTGAGTTTGAATCTTCAGTGTCTACTCATTTACTTGTGTCAGTGTATCTTCCTCTTGTTCCTATTCCTCTTGTGTCTGATCCTCCTGTGAGTGATCCTCCTGTGACTGATTCTCCTGTGACTGATACATCAAGTACATAAGAGATACGAAAGATTATGACACCTGAGTTAGTATATTAAATAAGGAAACAACCCACATTGCCTCAGCAACAACCTCAATCGTCTGAACCACTGGTAAGTCGTGAATCTCATATTTCTGATCATGATGTTAATACTTCTGATGACTTACCCATTACTACTGATTCTGATGATTTACCCATTGCTCTTAGAAAAGAAAAAAGATCTTGTCCCAAGAAATCTTGTTCCTCCTGTCCCTCTTGTACTCAATACCCTATCTCCCATTTTGTTTCCTTTGTTAATCTTTCTGTGCATCACAAAAGCTTTGTTTCAGCACTAGACTCTATTGCAATCCCAAAATCAGTACATGAAGCCTTGAAAGATGGGAATTAGGCTCAAGCCATGCAAGAGGAAATGAATGCGTTGGAGAAAAATAAAACATGGGAGGTTATTGATAGACCTAATGGAAAGAAAGCAATAGGGTGCAGATGGGTTTATGCCCTGAAATATAATTCTGATGGAACTCTTAAGAGATACAAGGCTCGATTAGTTGCCAAATGTTACACTCAAACCTATGGCATTGATTATGAAGAAACATTTGCTCCAGTTGCCAAGATGAATACAGTGAGAGTCTTGTTATCCCTTGCTGCCCATTACAATTGAGATATAAATCAATTTGATGTGAAAAATGTTTTCCTCAATGGTGAGTTAGAAGAAGAAGTCTACATGGAAATCCCGCCTGGTTTTGATTCTGTGAAGGGAGAAAATAAAGTTTCAACATCAACATCAACATCAACAACACCTTTATCCCAAATTAATTGGGGTCGGTGGTAGATGAACCCACATGAAAGATACAAAACGGTTGAAAAAAAGTAAAAAAAATAAATAAATAAATAAATAAATAAATAAATAAAAATACACAAATAAAATAATAAAATAAAATAAAATAAAATAAAAATATATGTATATATAAATAAATAAAAGTAAAAAAGAGAAGGACAAGAAGAAGTGGGGGAAATGAAGGGGAAAAGGACTAAAAAAGGACCATCTGGAACATAGGAATAACAGCGGGTCTAACCCTCCACCATACTTATAGCTTTTCTCCATTCCTTTCTAAGACATACTGTCCGCCAATCTATATCCCACTCCATTAAATCTTGTTTTACTACTTTCCCCCAAGTAAGCTTCGGCCTACCTCTGCCTCTTTTTGTATTTAGCTCTTGGTAACAAACTTCTGTTCTTACAGGAGCATCCATGGGTCTTCTCATCACGTGCCCAAACCACCTCAATCTATGTTCTCTCATCTTCTCGGCTACCGGTACTACTCCGACCTTTCGTCGAATATCTTCATTTCTTATCTTATCCATCCTTGTGTACCCACACATCCACCTTAACATCCTCATCTCTGATACTCCCATCTTATGCTCATGTTGCCTATGTGCTGGCCAGCATTCCGCTCCATATAGCATTGCCGGTCGTACTGCCGTTTTATAGAATTTTCCTTTTAACTTCAGGGGAATTTTGCGGTCACACAAAAATGCAGATGCACTACGCCATTTCATCCACCCTGCTCTGATTCTGTGATTTACATCCTCATCAATCTCTCCACCATTTTGTAAAATGGAGCCCAAGTATTTAAAAGCATTTTTTTTGGGTACCTCTTGACCATTTAGATGCACAGGTTCTTGGTCCTCATCTTGTACCGGAGAAAACTCACACTTCAGATACTCAGTCTTGCTTCGACTTAATGTGAATCCTCTGGATTCCAATGTGCTTCTCCACAATTCAAGTTTTCTATTAACACCCTTCTTGCTCTCATCAATAAGCACAATATCGTCTGCAAAAAGCATACACCATGGCACTTCCTCTTGAATATCTTTTGTTAGTTCATCCATAACTAAGGCAAATAGGTAAGGACTTAGAGCCGACCTTTGGTGTACACCTACCGTGATAGGAAAATAACTTGATGATCCGTTACAAGCTTTTACACATGTAGTAGCCCCATCATACATATCCTTGATTGCCTTTACATACTTTAATGAAACTTTTTTCTTCTCCAGGACCTACCATAAAACTTTCCTTGGAACCCTATCGTATGCTTTCTCAAGGTCTATGAACACCATATGCAAGTCCTTCTTCTTTTCTCGGTATCTTTCTATTAGTTGTCGCATCAAGAAAATGGCTTCCATGGTACATCTTCCTGGCATAAATCCAAATTGATTTACAGAAACCTTGGTATCTCTCCTCAAGCGATGTTCAATAACCCTCTCCCACAGCTTCATAGTATGACTCATTAGCTTAATGCCTCTATAGTTTGAACAATTCTGTATATCTCCTTTGTTTTTGTAGATAGGCACAATCATACTTTTCCTCCATACATCAGGCATCTTATTCGTCTGGAGAATCTTATTAAAAAGATTGGTCAACCATTTTATTGCCACATCCCCCAGGCCTCTCCACACTTCAATAGGGACACCATCAGGCCCCAAGGCTTTATTAGTCTTCATCCTCTTTAAAGCCTCCTTAACTTCATGAGTATTAATTCTGCGTACAAATCTTCTATTCATATCATCATACGCGTCCTCTAAGTCCACCTCGCTTGTATTTCCATCCCCATTAAACAGCTTGTTGAAGTATTTCAACCATCTTTCATTTACATCTTCATCTCTCACCAGGAGTTTTTGATTTTCATCCTTGATGCATCTAACTTGAGTGAGGTCTTTACTTTTCTTATCCCTTATCCTTGCAAGTTTATAAATACCTCTTTCACCATCCTTTCTCCCAAGACTTTTATACAACTCGTCGAAAACCTTGCCTCTCGCTTCTCGCACTGCTTTCTTTGCATTTTTTCTCGCCAATCTAAACTTTTGCAGGTTCTCTTCATTGGGACTTTTATGCAAAGATCTAAAGCACTCCTTCTTATGTTTAATTGCCTCTTGCACCTCTCCATTCCACCACCATGTTTCCTTTGTATGAAATCCATTTCCTTTGCTTTCTCCCAACACCCTCCTTCCCAAATTTTGAATACACTTAGCCATCTCATTCCATATTGCATTTACTCCTCCATCAAACTCCCAAGGTCCTTCGTGCAACATTCTATCATTGAACTCTCTCTTTTCCCTCCTTAAGCTTCCACCACCTTATCCTTGGATTCTGAGCCCTCTTCTTCATTGTACGTACTTTGTTGAACCGAACATCCAAGACTACCAGCTTATGTTGCGTAGCAACACACTCTCCAGGGTAGACCTTACATTCGACACAAGAAGTTTTATCTTCTCTTCTAGCCAGAAAGAAATCAATCTGACTACGATTATGGCCACTATGATAAGTGATCAGGTGTGACTCCCTTTTTTGAAAAAAGGTGTTCACTAACATCAAATAGGCTAGTGCAACATTCAAGATATCTTCTCCAGTCTCGTTTCTCGTCCCATAGCCAAAACCTCCATGGATTCTATCAAAACCTCCATTACTTTTACCAACATGACCATTTAGATCTCCTCCTACGAAAATCTTCTCCTCTCGAGGTATTCCCCTCACAACCTCCTCCAAGTCTTCCCAAAATTGGCTTTTATCAGTTGGTTGCAATCCAATTTGGGGTGCATACACACTGAGGATATTCAGGATTAAGTCACCCACAACAAGCTTAACCAGAATAATCCTGTCGCCTTTCCTTTTGACGTCCACAACTTTATCTCTGAAACTTTTGTCGATCATAATTCCAACACCATTTCGACTCTTGTTCGTACCTGTGTACCATAACTTGAAACTAGTTCCATCCACTTCCTTGGCCTTTTCTCCAGCCCACTTAGTTTCTTGCAAACAAACAATATTCACTTTCCTTCTAGCAAAAACATCTGCCAACTCCCTCAATTTACCCGTTAAGGTTCCTATGTTCCAGCTTCCCAATCTCATCCTTAACCCCTGGGCTGTGCTTGCCCGCCACGCTCGCCCATCTGCGTGTTGGGACCCTGGCATACTTCTCACCAAATCCGGGTGAAGACCTGGCGCCTTGCCTTGGGGCAAGGACCCTAGCCCACTTTTCACTACACCTCGGGCCCGATGCAGCGCCTTGCCTTGTGGCAAGGACCCTAGCCCATTTTTCGCTACACCCGGGGCCCGGTGCAACGCGTCGCTATGAAGGGTACGCCCCAACGAAAAATCATATAGGTTCATCACATAAAAATATAGCTGTTTTTTACGGCCGGTTCGCAACACCTGACGCCAACCCTCCTCCTGTGGATTGAAGCAGTCACCTCGTGCCTGGTTTAGAAGGTTTACTAAGGTTATGATGACCTTAAGATACAAACAGAGTTAAGGAGATCACACTCTTTTCTTCAAGCACTCCCATAATGGGAAGCTTACTGTGCTCCTTGTATATGTTGATGATATTATTATCACAGGTGATGATTTTGTGGAGAAACAGATTCTGCAAACACGGCTTGCCTCTGAGTTTGAAGTCAAAGACCTTGGGAAACTGAGATATTTCCTAGGGATAGAAGTAGTTCATTCAAGGAAAGAAATTTTTATCAGCCAGAGGAAATATGTTCTTGATCTTCTCAAAGAAGCAGGAAAGCTCGGGTGTAAACCCTCTAATACTCCTATTGAGCAGAATCACAAGATAGGCTATGAAGAGGAGAGTCCTCAAGTTGATAAAGGACAATATCAACGACTAGTTGAGAAATTGATATATCTGGCTCATACTAGACCAGACCTAGCTTATGCTGTTAGTGTTGTCAGTCAGTTTATGCATGATCCAAAGGAGAAACACATGCAGGCAGTAGAGAGAATTCTTCAGTATCTTAAAGCTACTCCTGGTAAAGGATTGTTATTCCGACGTGATGGCAATCTCTCTTTAGAAGTTTACACTGATGCTGATTATGCTGGATCTGTTACTGATCGTCGTTCTACCACTGGTTACTGCATGTTTCTTTGCGGTAACTTGATGACATGGAGAAGTAAGAAACAAGATGTGGTCGCCAGATCAAGTGCAGAAGCTGAATTTCGAGCTATGGCTCAAGGCATTTGTGAGTTATTGTGGCTGAAAATTGTACTTGATGATCTCAAAATAAAATATGAGGGACCTATGAAGCTGCTATGTGATAATAAGTCCGCTATTTGTATAGCTCATAATTCAGTTCAACATGATCGGACTAAACATATTGAGGTTGACCGTCATTTCATCAAAGAGAAACTTGATAGTGGGCTGATTACCACTCCATTCATTCCCACTGGACGTCAATTGGCTGATCTATTAACAAAGGGACTTCCTTCAGACAAATTTCAAAAACTTACTAGCAAGTTGAGAATGATAAATATCTATTCTTCAGCTTGAGGAGGAGTGTTGTAAATATTGGTTATTTAATTATTATTATTTGTTGTATTGGGCCAAGCCCATTAGGTCAAGTATTAGGGTTTTCATTCTCTACAAATAGAGACCTCTTTGTATAAATTATTTACACAATTAATAATATTTTTCTGATTAGCCAAGTGAATTCAAATTATAATGTATTTTAAATTAAATTTAAAATGAAAGCACTATACAGTGCACGAGTTACTAACTGTTGGGAAGATAGTATTTACTATTTAGCTACTAACCACCATTCAAAGATTGTAGTGGATGCAGTTTGAACTTTGAACCTTCTTGCTAGTCTCCGCCTCTTCTTCTTGAGCCATTTCTATTCTCGTATATAATTCGATTTCTCATCTTCAATATAAGCAAAGCTAGAGCAACATTTCTCTAATATTCAAAGCCCATTTTGAAATTGAAAAATAGTAGCAAGTGGGTGTGTCATATAGTTGAACTTAAGTAAGTAACCATGCCTGTGGACACTCCACTACTAGATAACAGTGGCAACTCTTCTAATGTTGAGGACGTGAAGCCATTGAGCTTAGTTAAGAAATTCGGGTTCGAGTCTAAGATGCTATGGAGAATAGCAGGTCCAGCAATCTTCACTTCATTATGTCAGTACTCGCTTGGTGCACTCACTCTCACATTTTCTGGCCGGATTGATGAGCTTGATCTCGCGGCAGTTTCAGTTGAAAACTCTGTCATTGCTGGCCTTTCCTTTGGAGTCATGGTACCCTAAACTTCTTTCTTCTTTCTCTTGGCCTTGTTTTTATTGTTCGTTTGACTTGTCTATCCATTTGTTTTTAACAGAATGTGGAGAAATTTGATTTAAGCAATGTGTTTTGGTATGGTTTGTTGACATAGTTGTATCACGAACTGCTTTTGCCGCACAAAAATAGCTCTTACTCTCATTGTTTCATTCAGTCTTGGGCTCCTTCGATTGTGTGAATTATTCCATCATGCATCTTCATCTTGATGCAGTCAATCCCAGCACGGTTAAATTCATTAACAAAAAAAGGCAGAGGGTAGCAACAAGGACTGGATGTACTAGTTAACTGAGCTTCATTCTCAGGGTGGATGAAAGTTCACACTGAGCAGGGTTAGCCTAATAGTAACTGTAAGGTTGTTCCTTGTGACCAGAAGGTTACGAGTTTGAGTATGAGAAATAGTCTCTTTCAAACAATGTAAGGGTAAGACCGTGTATAATCGACCCTTACTAAGTTTGGAGTCTTGTGTACTGGAATTTGCCTTTTGCCCTTTACGTTGGTAGGAAGGAAAGCTATATCTTCAAATTATATTCGGAGAATGTAACCGAAAAATATCTATAAACCAAATTTCATAAGATTTTGAGTTGAGATTTTCGCTTAACCATTGTGGTCTTCCTACCAATGACTCTCTCTAATCACATAATTATATTGTTAATTGTTATTTTCACTTTTATCCTTATAAGTTGATTACTTACGATCTTTTTTGTTGATACCAGTTGGGTATGGGAAGTGCATTGGAGACGCTGTGTGGGCAAGCATACGGTGCGGGTCAGATCAGGATGTTGGGAGTGTACATGCAAAGATCATGGATCATATTGTTGACTACTGCCCTCATTTTGTTACCCATTTATATTTGGTCACCTCCCATCTTGAAGCTCATTGGAGAGACTACTGAGATATCGGATGCTGCTGGTCAGTTATATATATTCATATCATCCAATTTTAATTATAACATAAATCAAATTTTTTTAATTATTGTGTGACAGACTGATATGATAGTATATTGTTAGATGATAGTATAAGAAAGTTGTAATTTTATTTCATATTTTTAGTTACTCATGAAAGCTATAAATGCATGCATGTGCTATGATAAGTTTTAACTTCAAGAAATATTGAAATGTTTGCAGTTTAAAATTTCTTTTTAACTACAATTAGGAGCATCCTGTATATACTTGTTACTTCTATTTTCTTTGTTGTAGGAAAATTTGCTCTGTGGATGATACCGCAGTTGTTTGCATATGCTTTGAACTTTCCAATCCAAAAGTTCTTACAGGCACAGAGGAAAGTTCTCGTGATGTTATGGATATCAGGTGTTGTTTTGGTGCTACACACATTTTTTAGCTGGCTTCTAATATTGAAGCTGGGATGGGGCTTAACTGGAGCAGCAATTACTCTTAACACATCATGGTGGCTGATTGTCATTGCTCAATTGTTGTACATTTTCATCACCAAATCAGATGGTGCTTGGAGTGGATTCACATGGCTAGCATTTTCAGACTTGTTTGGTTTTGTGAAGCTTTCTTTGGCTTCAGCTGTTATGTTATGGTATTTTATATCAATTTTTCATTTTCCATTTGATTTAATTACATTTGTTGGAAACATGATGTTAAAAAGTGAACTCTGGAAATTTGATGGCAGCTTGGAGTTTTGGTACTTGATGATACTTGTAGTGATAACTGGGCGTTTGAAAAACCCTCTTATACCTGTGGATGCCATATCTATCTGGTAAAAAATTCTTTACCCTCCTTCCCTTCAAAAGCAAACATAGTTTTCAATTTAGTGGGCCATGTGAAGGTGATAGCCATTTACTAGTTTGTGTTTACGTGCATGTCAGCATCTCCTATTTTGCTGTGTTTGCAGCTCAAAACTGATCTTGTCAATTTTTGCTTAGTCAATTTCAGCATATCATCCAACTGCATTTATTTTGAGAGAACATAACAAAATTAATTAAGATCAATAATCATTACTAATTACTTGTTTCCATGTTTGCAGTATGAACATAAATGGCTGGGATGCCATGATTGCTATAGGGTTCAATGCTGGAATAAGGTCATCATCTCTCTGTGTATTCCTTTACTAATATAGTTTCTTGCTTATCATGACACAGGAAATGCCTATGTTCTTATAACCTAATTAGTGGAGTAATTGACCATATGAGTTTGAAATTTGGATTTTACATGGATGTAGCTGCTACATTCTCAATTTCTCACTTATTTTCTTTGTCCTCTCATCAAGTGTTTCAGGTTGATATTAGAAATATATAATATAAAATCATTAATATAATCTTGGTCTAATGGCTTAAATGAGATGAAGGCTATATTAATAATTTTATATTACATTTTTAAATTGTTAACTGAAGTCCATATTAATAATTAATTCTCTTATAGTTATTAGGTGAAAGTCATATTAATAATTTTATATTAATGTGAATAACTTTTATTTAATTTATGAACAGTGTGAGAGTATCAAATGAACTTGGGGCTGGTAATTTTGGAGCTGCAAGGTTTGCAGTGTGGGTGGTTTCCATCACATCAGTATCCGTAGGTGTTGTTGTCATGATCGTAGTGCTAGCAACGAGGGATTACTTTCCTTACTTGTTTACCTCAAGCGTTGCAGTTGCCAAGGAAACCACTAAGCTTGCTGCATTGCTTGGTGCCACAGTACTTCTAAACAGCCTTCAACCGGTCCTATCTGGTTAGTCCCCGAAAGAATCAAACAGAGACAAATTATATCAATGTTTTTATTATAGGAGATAATTTTATTTCTACACGTACATAAAAGAGTATGGGAGCCATGTGAAGAAAAGAGAGAGAGAAAAAGATAATATGAATACCACAGTTATGTGTGTATAGAAGATAATTTTATCTCCTATAACATGAGAAATATTAATCCGTGTTATTATTCTTAATTTGAATTTATGCCATTGTTGTCCCATGTTTTAGGTGTTGCTGTTGGAGCTGGGTGGCAATCTCTTGTAGCATACATCAACATTGGGTGCTACTATGTTGTTGGATTACCAGCAGGGATAGTCTTGGGATTCACATTTGGTTTTGGAGCAGAGGTGATGTACTATCACTTCCTTCTCTTTAAATTACTAACACACTTAGAATAAAGTACAACTATATTGTTAATATTTGTATTGTTTGTTAGTGATGATTATTTTGCAATTTATTACTCTTTATTCTTACTCTTTATACCTATAATGTTATTCAGGGTATTTGGGCGGGGATGATTGGAGGCATAGTTTTGCAGACCATAATCCTTATAGTCGTCACTGCAATAACCAATTGGAAAAGAGAGGTTGGCGCTTTTCTTATTTAAAATGTAATTGTTAAAATGTAACCTGTTATTGTTAAAATGTAATTTCTTGATAATGGATTTCACAGGCTGATCAAGCAGAGAGCCGAGTGAGGAAGTGGGGAGGAGCAATTGCGCATGATCAATGATTTTTAGTAGATTGAATGAAAATGGGGAGGCTGTGAATGCATCGCACAACGCTCGCTTATCTAAGATTTTGTCATTCTGAACAATTAGATTGAGACTGCATTCAATTGTGCTATTAATTGAGAACTCGAAATTCTGTCTTAGTGACGCCTCCACAGTTCCACTTAAGAATGGAAATAGTTAGTTTTTTTTTTTGTACTAATTGTTAACGAAGCAAGATATTCTTATTATCAAATTTCTCTACTATATTATCATTAGATTCAAAAGTTATTTTACTTTTTTCTCAGTTCATTTATCTTTTTCTCTAATCCAATAATGATTATATTAATAGAAAAAATTGATAGTTAGAATATCCTACCTTAGCTAACTTATTTTATTAATAAAAATTTATATGCATTAATCATATTTGCACATCATTTTTCTTCCATCACAATTATCAATTATGGCACTTCTTAGGGTTTTTTTATTTATCGTTACCAATTTTTTGCATTAAATTAATTATCTAGATCCACAATCTATGAGTGATGTAGAAATTTAATATGCAACTTTTACTACATGCTATTTGAAAGTGGACGTTGGTAGGTTTCATTTTAAGGAATCCGAAAATAGTAATATAGCGAAATGGAGGTAGCTAATGAGAGCTGGGTAGGTGGGAGTGAGAATACGTATTTGATTCTCTCTAGTATTATATTTGGATGAAGTTTAAAGTCTTAATCTTGGACCAGTCTCGAATCGGACTAGTCGCGAAGCGATAAACCGATCGAGAGATTTTCAAAAATAAATAAAAAAAATAGTAACACAATTTAGAGTTTTTATTAAAACAAAATGCCTGATATGCTAAGAAGTTCCTCTAATTATGAGTCCAGTTTTTTAAAAAATAGGTTTTGCTTTCCCGCAATTTAGTTTTACATAATATTTTGTAAAATATATATAGGTTTGCTTTATATTTCATAGTAAATGTGTGAACACGTAAATAAGGGAGGAAGAATAGATGACTTTGCAGAAAATTAAATTTTTTATATTATTATTACACTTTAATTATAAAAAATCATATTTATCATCAGAAAAATATTTGTCATTTTAAATGACATAAAGTTATGTATTTTATGAAAGAGATAGACACAAAATAATATTTTTTATTTAAAATTTAAATTAAAAAAATCACTCATTTTCTTCTTCATAATTTTGATTTCTTATGTCTATCTCTCTCCTAAAACGACGTAACTTATGTCATTTAAAATGACAAACATCAGTTCTATTTATTATTCAAGGGAAATAGAAATAATCATACGGATAGAAAAAGGGATGATCAGCATTCATGGTCGATATGTAGTTGTTGGAAGACAATGCTACAATGTCCCTTGTTCGAATGACGGTAGATGAAGAAGTAAAAAAGAAAAAAAAAAAAAAAGGTTGATCATAATTTACACCTAATATGTGATATAATTAAGTTTAAGGGTTTTATTTGTATCAAGTAACAGTAAAGTCATTTTGTTTTCTACTCTCACATCGATAAGTGCGTTATTCTTTCTTCTTTTGTTTTTTTTGTTCACCTAGTGGGTCCCACTTTTGCATGTGAGGGCAGGAACCAACTTTTGTTTTACAGTTACTTGATACTAATAAACTCCTAAGTTTAATAGTAAATTTTAATTTGTAAGAACGAAATAAATTTTGAGGATAAACTCATAAATTACTCTTTTTTAGCTATATAAAATGTATTTTTTAACACGTCCAGAAAATATTCAAAATAAAAAGTATCAAATAAAAATATAAATAATTAGTATATTTCAATTTTAAATATATTTAATATTTTTATTTAAATAAATTGAATAATATAATAAAGAGTAATAAATTTTATTTTTAATTCATAACATGTGTCCTTAAGACACGTGCTAACAATATCATGAAAATTGAAAAGAAAAAAGAAAAGAGTGAAAGACACATTGCTTCCCCGAATTTGATATCATTCATTCAAATAAGAAGAGAGGCTTCTCTTCCTTTATTTGGCTTCATCAAAGAAAAAAAAGAATGAAAATATATGTAAATTAGTAAATATTTGATACATTATGAAAATATTTTTAAACTTAAATAAAATATAAATTTTGAAGGAGAATATCATTTAAAATCATAAAAAATAGAGGTATAATAATTTAAATTTTAAAAAAATTATGAATAACATTAAAAACTAAAAAAAAATGTAATCACTCTAAAAAAAAATTAATATGTTAAAAATAAATAATAACAGATTATTCTATTATTCTTTGTCTAATAAAAACAATTTACTTAAAAGGTTTATATAATAAATACAATAAAAATAAATTGTGAGAGTAACCATTTCATTTTTTTTCTTAATTCCCCTTATATGCAAAGAATGCAGAATATGTGAGTTCATCTTTCGAAATAAACAAGAAATGAATTTTTTTTTTTGGAGTTATCCAATCCTAATTACCTCTTTGAGGCGAGTTGGCTCCCTCCGGTATCTCCACGAGCTTCGACTCTTTGAGTCGGCTATGAGACTAATCCGGAGTGCGGGGGAGCAGTGATGGCTAAAGGTTCAGCTCCCTCCCCAAGAATGCATTCAGCAGGAATCGAACACATGTCCAACCCCACTAACTCAGCGCCAAATTACCAACTGAGCTGCACCCATTGGGTACAAGAAATGAATCTAATCCAGGTGGCTTAATTTTTATTAGATAATTATAAAAAAAAAGTATGGAAATCAAATTATCTTATAAAAACACATAAAAATATATAGAGTTCATTTATAAATATATATATATATATATATATATATATATATATATATATATATATATATATATATAGAATTCATGTTAAGTTATACGAAAGAAGATAAAAAAAAATATGAATAATTTTTATGTAGATATAAAAATATTTTTCTCTGTTACAATCTCATTTTATGCCATTTCACTTACCATTAAATATTCAAGCTTTAATTTTATTTTTCTTCCCTCTTCCCCTCTCCTCATTATCCCCTTTCTTTGTGTACATCTAACCGTATCCAATCAAAGCTTTGGATTTGCAAAGGCAGTGAACTGAGTGACAATGGCGATTTCCTTATCGGGTCTTTCTGCTTCCCTATCTTCACTCTCCTTTTCCTCCCATATTTCTCAGAAACCAAACAACCTCTTATTCGCGAGAACCGAATCCCTCTCCGTCTCCCTCTCGCGCGTGCCCTCTCTCGTTGTATCCGCCACAGCAGTCGTTTCTCCGGCGGAACCAGAAACCGAAGACCTCACGAAGTTCGTGAAATCGAGGCTTCCAGGTGGATTCGCTGCTCAAACAATCATAGGCACCGGTCGCCGGAAGAGCGCTATCGCTCGCGTTGTTCTACAAGAAGGAACTGGCAAATTCATCATCAATTACCGTGACGCTAAGGTTTCATTCCTTCCTTCCTTTCTTTCTGTGTATATTTCAAATTGTAAATTCACATTATCGGTTTAATTTCTTTTATTATATTATGCAAAAAAATGAGGTGAGTTTAATTCACTTTGAGTATGCTTGGTTGAGTTGAGGTTCGGATGGCAGAATATAAAGGAAAATTATGAATGAAGTTTACATTTTAATTGCTTGATATGACAACAATGTATGGATGGTTAAATTATGGGCATATTCACCCTTACTCCATTTTCACTTCCGTTTTATTTTCCACTTTCTCTACCAACCACCAAGCATGCCCTTTCTTCAGTCCGAGATGGTTGTTACTTGAATCTGGTCTTCCTTGTGGTCCTCTTACGTGGTTGATGATGGTTGTATGAGGTGCTTTTGTGGTTGCTCCACCGTATGTTGGTGGTTCACTTGCAGAACTCTCTGCATTTGCAAGAGGTGGAGTAATGCAAATGAGAATAGATCCCTATCTGAGGGCATGAGCTATTTATGTATAGTATAGGCAATTGTGGAGAATATTCCAAAATGTGTAGGTGGTGCAAAATCATTACTGCAAGTGATCATGTTGCGAATTGTGAGGGACAATCACGTAGTCAGAAGTTGATGTAAGGAAGAGGAGAGATATTGGTGATGTTGTTGTTTTTTTCGGTGAGCCATGTAAAGGGCCCGAAACACCGGAAATTTTTATAATACTACTGTCTTACCCAATTTTCTATACATCTCCCCAATAAAAATTAAACACCTATGCTGATTGATGACATGAAAGAGAGAAAAATAGTGTATTAAAGACAAGTGTTTAATTTTCAATGGGAGTAGTATATACTACTGCTGTACTAAAGATGAGCTCCGAAACACCCTAGAGTACATTTGATTTGATGGCTCAAACTTTATTTAATTGGAACATCTAAGTGATGTTGGATTTTTGACCAAGTTCTTCCTTTTTCTTTATTGAAGAATAATTGGTATAATGATATATTGTATGTGTATGTATGTGTGTGTCTTTTACTGTTTTATTTAGAATGAAATTTGTTTTTTCATAATATGAATGAATAGTTATCACTAGCTTAGGTGATTAAACCTTGTTGCTGGATCATTATTTCTTTTTTACTATTCATAATCACATGAAGAAATTTCACATACTGTCATCTTGGGTTTAGGATTTAATGAGAAACGTGCTTGAATTGGAATCAGATAACCCATGGACGGCTTTTTCTAACTGTTGTATACTTTGTCTTTTAGGAGTTTTTTTTTTATATGGACGTGTGCTCCTTAGATCTCTTATTTTTTTTATTTTGGGTGGTGTTATTTGTCATCTCCATTTAATCTTATTTTGTCTGATTTATGTTAATGTTGTACAGGAATATCTTCAGGGAAATCCATTGTGGCTTCAATACATTAAGGTCCCCTTAATAACTTTGGGATATGAAAATAACTATGATGTTTTTGTCAAAGCTGAGGGTGGTGGCCTCTCTGGTCAGGCCCAGGCAATCTCCCTTGGCATTGCTCGTGCCTTGCTGAAGGTGAGCGAAGATCATAGAGCACCTTTGAGACAGGAAGGGCTTCTGACCAGAGATGCTAGAGTGGTTGAGAGGAAGAAAGTTGGTCTGAAGAAAGCTCGTAAAGCCCCTCAGTATTCCAAACGTTGAGGTTGGAATTTTACATGTATGGTACGCCTTTTTCTTTCCTCCCCCTGTCTCTCTGGAGTTGGTTACATTTGGAACTATCGATTGTAATCGTTTGTAGTTGTAGCTGTCCTTTAAGATAAGTAAAGAGAAATTGACAAAGACCCCAAGGCATTTGTATACTGAATCCTGCCCTTTGTTTCCTCATCTCTTGTTTTCTTGATCTGTATGGAATTGGCAATTGTAGGTATGATAAGATTTCTCTCTCCCGTTCACCCCCAACCAAAATCACACATTTGTACACATTTGTGGTCTTTGCTCGTCATTCCTTATGTGTATTTGTTTCTGTTTTTGGCGTATTGAAATAGGATTTGATGTTTCTCGTGTTATAAAAAATAAAATTATCTCCAACACACACACACACACATAAAAGTATGTGGGGTCCATGTGGAGCCCTGTGAAGAGAAGTAAGAAAAAAAAAAAACATGGACCCGCATACTTTTATGTGTATGTAAGATATAAATTTATCTCCTACAAAGAAACATTAAACCCATTGAAATGTTTGAAACATACACATGTGGAATTTCTGAATATCTCAATTGTCTGAAATTTCTGAAGACGGGGAATATAGCCTTGGCCCCGTACCATATGTATAAAATCATGTTGTTTTGTCAAATATGTCCGTTACATAATTTGTCATTTTGGTTCCATGCTTCGGATATGAGAATGTAAAATGCAGCAGCTACCTGTTTTTCGTGGAATCCTCATCTCCCGATATGATAAGCAAAATTTTGGATAGTCTTCAATTATTCTTTCAGACATGTGAATTTTGAAGTTCTAATAATTCTTATTCCATACTTGACACATGATGTTTTTTAGTGTGATACTGTGATATCATCATTATATATTTAAGACAACATACCATTATGCACGAATTTTTCTTCATATATTTTTACATCAGTTGATCTCAATTTAGAGTTTAGTCCTTACAATACCATGAGTATGTGGGGCTAGGTTAGAGATCAACACTCTACGGGTATGTAAAATTGATACCAAGGGAAACTTGTAACACCGTTTTAGAATCGGTTCGTTATTATTGCTTTATGATATTAAGCGCAATTTCAATTACATTAGTTCAATTAAAATACGGATAATTTTTTTCTTTTTAAAACCTTGTTCCTTGTTCCTTTTTAAGCGATACCGTATTTAAATAACCAATGAGATAAGTATAACTGTGTGACGTTGCAAAATAGTTAAATTCTTACTTAATATCGTAACGTTCTTTAACAGACATGTTTATGGGGGTTTTCATACATCAACATCAACATAACTAATAACTCTAGTACTTGAGACATCTAGGGTGTGCATGATAACCTTCCTAGAATCAATTTTTTTTTTTTTTTAAGTTCTGTTCCCGGGAAGAGAAATGGATAGAAAACTCGTTTGATAAAATCAGTTTATTTTTTTGTTCTCGGGATAAACCAGTTTAATTTTTGTGCTGGGGAACAGAGAAAAGAATCAGAAAATTTTTGTTTTTTGTTCCCGAGTACTAAATGAGAAACACTTATCTCTCTCAATCACTCTCCACCTCTAGCATCATCACCACCACCATCATCATCCCGACACGACCACAGCCACCATTGTCGTCGCCGCCGTCATACCACTAGTGTCGTCGTCACCACCCCCCACCACCACGATGCCACCGCCACCATCACCACCACCGCCACCCATCACTACCACTATGCGACCGTCACCACCACCACAACTACCACCACCATCACCACTATCGCCATCAACCACCACCACCATCATCGCAACCACTACCGTCACCGCCACCATCGCCATCACCATCATCACGTCATTGCCACTACCACCATCGCCATCACTACGCTACTGCCACCAGCACGACGCCACCGCTACCATCACCACCACTGTCACCAACCACCAATATCATTGCCGCAGCCACTACCATCACCACCGTCGCTGCCACCACCATCGCCACCATTACACCACCCCCGCCACGCCATCGCCACCACTACCACCATCACCACTGTCACCTACCACCACCGCCACCACCATGCCATCGTTACCATTGTCGCCGCCACCAATGCCACCAACCACAACCGCCACCAACCATCATCCCCATCATGATGCCATCACAACCACCACCACCATGTCACCGCTACCATTGTCGCCGCAACCAATGCCACCAACCATCATCCCCACCACCATTGTCGCGACCACTGCCATCACCTCCACCACCACCATCCCCACCACTACCACCGCCGCCATTATCACTACCATCATCGCAACCACTACCGTCACAACCACCACTACTATCATCACCACATCAATGCCACCACCACTACTGTACCGCTACCGCCACTACTACCACCATGCCCCCCCCCCCCCCGACCATCACCACCACAACCACACCATATGAAAAGGAAAGTGATGATCCAATTTTTTTATATTTAATAAGAATTATTTTTTATTATATTATTTGTTGTGTTATCAAACACAATTCTCATTCTCGGAATAAAAATAAAATATGTTATCAAACACGTTGTTTTTCTCAGAAATTGTTCCAAGGCACAAAAATAGAAAAGAATTATTTCTTTTCAGAAACAGTGCTAGGGAATAGAATGGTTGTCATGCACACCCCTACATTTAACCATAAACTCTAACCTTTTCATTATGATAAACTTGACATCTAGGGCTTTCCGGAAAGATATTACAATAACCCTTTGGTCAAGTACAGCCAGAGTTATTAAACTCGCAAGGTAGCTGACGAAACCGATCTTTCAGAATTGTATCATCAACTTCAGTCTTAAACTCACATTGATATCCTCATCAAATGGCTCTAATATTTTACTTGGTTATATCTCTATGTGTTAGCTTCACATAGGTTCAAACCTCACTCAATTTGGAGCTCTGTAGCTCGAGTTGTGCCAATTTTATTAAACTACGACCGTGTTAAAAATGGGCTGGCGCTTAAACGCGCTACTCTTCGAACATTTTTTTCGCCCGGTAGAGCGCTCAAGCGCGCTTCAACGTGCTTAAGCACGCACAGGCAGAAGAAATTGGTCATCTTCAGGTCTTTAGCGCGCTTAAGCGCTCAAATCAGCGCTTAAGCGCCCTCCACCTGGGGCAAACTTGGTTTCCCCTTTTTTATGGTGATTTTCTTGGGGAAGTTTCATTCCCCAAGGGTCATAACACCTAATTGACAATGAAAGGTCAACCATAGTCACACAGTATGTGGCACCTACATCCCACAATCACTTCACCAATTCATCATGCAGATCATGATGATAAACATAACTTCATATTCATCAATATGTTAAAGTTTCAATTACATCAATGCTCTTCCAAATTTCATATACATGCCAAAGGACTTAGCTACCAAAATAAACATGATCATGCACTAAGTCCTTCAAAATACATCATATGGCCTTAAAATAAATACATATAACAATTTTGAATGGCATGTAACTCAAAATGTCCAGCTATAAAGTACAACCTACTCATGTTTCTTGCCTCGATCAACCTCACATCTATCAGTACCTGAAATAATGCTTCATGACACAGGATGAGATATACGAATATATCACAGTAAACCTGGGGTCCTTGGAGATCACTCACCCCTAAGGTTCACTTTCGGTGAACACACAATAATACCAACTTAACACTTCTTATCCATAAACATCACATGGACTTCCAAGAGAGATCCATGAAAGGTTGTTTCTCTTAGGCTCTTACCACATGGAGATCCACATAGGGCTGTTTCCAAGGGAAGTCCCTAACCTCAATCTAGGAACCTCCAAGAGAGATCCACATAGGGTTGTTTGCAAGGGAAGTTCCTACCAATCATCTTCATCATAATTCTATCAATCATTACCTCAATCAATATTTACAGTCAAATATCACCATAACAATTGATAATCAATCAACGATCATTAAGAAATCATAACATTTACCAATGTATGAGTCAATGCATGAACATACATTTGCTATCATCATTAAATATCACACCTCATAAATCATTCCTCCTCAACGGAGTATGGTGGAACATTCAAAGGGATTAACTCCAAAGTCCGAAGGTTTACCTTGCACTTGAACTTTCCTCAAAGCTTTCCTTTCCTCAATTGAACACAACCACAAGGATTGGTCACTCCACTTGCTTCAATCCTAGCCACACAAGGGACACCATCAAACATATAACCAACCAAGGCTAACAATGCAAGAAAATCCTTAATTTCAAGCATAGATTACTCCAAATATCAAAGTATACTAAAATGACAATCTAAACTTATTTCTACCATTTATTTATCATTCCTAACAACATTTCCAAAGGAATTTAGCCTCAATCTTACTCAAACTCATAAAACCCACAAAACACTATTCAGTATCTTCAACCTCTAGAAAACTAGGTTGCAGAAGTGGAAACCTACCACAATAGGTCACACAACCAAGGAATAGAGGTATCTTAAGCTCCCATGAATGAAAATATCCTCAAACTCCTCAAATCTTCAAAGGAGTCGAAATCTTTGGAATGAGATATCTCTCTTCACAAGTCTTCCCACTCAAAACCAAGCTAGGATTTGCAATGAGGGAAGGATTCTCTACGTTTTTCGCTTTGGAACAGATAGATTTGGTAGAGGAATGAAGGAGCTAGGGTTTGAGCTCCCTTAAATGGCTTCTCCCTTTCTTTTCTCTCCCTTGGCTGCGTCGGCGAAGAAGAAGGAAAATGGGAGGGTTCTTTTCTTTTTTACACTTAACTTAGGTTGAGTAATTTTAACCGGGTAAAATCTTATCTATCTATTCACCTCCATTCACCACCAAACTTAACCAAATGGTCTAGAATATTTTTCTAGTAATATTTTTAACTTTACTTTTATATATTAAGTACTTTTATCTACTCTTATTTTTACCCCTTAATTCTCACTGACTGCACTTTTTACCTTAAAAGTTTCCTTAACTTATTAACTTTAACCTCTTGCTTAATTCTACCCACTTATACATGCTTAATTACTTAATTATAGGTAATTAATTAAATTCTTAAGTTAGGGGTATTATAAAACTGATGTGCAACAATTTATTTTCGATGTCAAATGCCTCTTAATATTCCTGTTAACTAAGCCAAATCTATCTCTCCTGCCCTATCGAGAGGGCAAATTTGTTTCAATTTAGTAATCGATTCCACTTGAATTTGATAACATCAGGGTTATGATATACAAATAAGAAACTAAAAAGGTGATGAATTACACTACGGGGTAATCTTTTATGCTGTTGTAGGAGAAAAGACAACCCTACCCCCTCTTCTTGCTAACACATATCCAAAAGAGAGGAGAGAGAAAAATGAAGAGAAAAAAATTAAAGTGGGTCTCACGTTTAATTTGTGCTTGTTGGAAAATAGTTTTCCTCTTATGTTAAATGAGAAAAAAAAATCCCCATTATAGTTTGCCCCTAAAGTTTTGTTTTCCAAGTAAATTTTAGAGTATTGTCTTGTATTTTTTTAAGTGGTATGTTATATTTACAAAGTTTTTGCTTAACGAGAGAAAATCAAAGAAAAATGAAAGAAACTTATGTTATTTCTTATATGAATATCTTGTACAAGTTAATGACTTTTATACACTATACCAATTGGTTATACACATAAATACTTCTACATTCCACGCTAACAACATAACTACTCTCATCTTATTACATTATTACTCCTTTACAGATACACTATTACTACTACACATACATTTCAACATCTTCATTCCACACGTGCATGACTTAGTCACCCATGTAGCAGATAGTCCATCCTCCACATAGGCACCTTGATCTCTCTTTTTGATCTATGCCTCGTAACACTCGTCACTCCTTCGAAGGGAACCTTGTCCTCAAGGATTAAGTTGGGGTAATTGATCTTCAAATCTTCCTCATTTTCCCAAGAAACATCCTTAAGGAGGGAATGAGACCACTGCATAAGCCATTGGCGATGAGCTTGGCCTCGGGATGAAACCTCACGTGAGCCCAATGCTGCCAAAGGTACTTGGACCGGATGATTCTCATGCGACACTTCTGGCAACATGGGAGCAGAAGTTGGCCCCCCTTGAAATGGTTCCAAAAATGAAACATGGAACGTAGGATGAATACAACATCTAGATGGCAGTTCCAGTTGATAAGCTACATAACTAAGAACCTTACAAACAGGATATGGCCCAAAATACCTCTTAGCAAGTTTATGGCTACCACGTTTAGCAGCAGTGATTTGGCGATATGGCTGGAGTTTAACCAACACAAGGCCACCCTCCTTGAAGATCATATCACGATGATGCTTATCAGCCTGCACTTTCATCCTATTCTGCGCATTGCTGAGATGCCTTTTCAAGTTCAATAAAACCTCATCCTTTTCACTCAGCAAGGTATCAACTGCTTCAATAATAACAGACCCACGATCATAAGGAGAAATTAAGGTTGGAAGCTTGCCATAAAGGGCCTGGAATAGAGACATCCCAATAGCACTATGATGAGATGAGTTTTAATGGATCTCAGCCCATCCCAGAAAAGAGAACCATTTCATGTTTTGGTCATGACAGAATGCACGAAGGTACTGGTCTAAGTAGCGATTGGTGACTTCCGTTTGACCGTCAGTCTGTCAGAGCTTGCCTTCAACTTACTGCCACTTAGCTTGAAGAAGGTTGTCCAAAAATGGCTAAAGAAAACACTATGATGGTATGAGATTAAGGAACAAGAGAAACCATTCAGTTTGACCACCAAATCACTGAATAAATGGGCAATGGAAGCTGCTGTGTAATTCATTGGCAAGGCTCCAAAGTGGCTGTACTTAGTTAACCTATCAATGACCACAAGTATCACAGAAAACCCTTGGGATATTGGCAACTCGGTAATGAAGTCTAAAGATAGATCCTCAAAGACCCTTTCATGTATAGGTAGTGGCTGTAGAAGATCACTTGGTGCCTGAGTTAAAGTCTTAACATGTTGGCAAGTTGAACAATTGCACACGAAATTAATAATATCTCTCCGCATTGTTTTCCAAAAAAAGAGCCAGGCAACCTGAGGAGTGTTCTAGTTATCCCAACATGTCCCCCAATTGGGAAGAATACACTTCATATATTAATATCGTCCGTAAAGAGGACTGTGGGCTCAACAAGAAACAAGATTTATGATACAAAATACCATCACGTAAGGAAATATAAGGGTCTGTACAAGTACCTGTTATTATATCTCTTTGCAGTTGAGATAAAACAAGATCAATGGTGTTTTCCTTCTTAATTTGCTGCATTATTTCAAATTGTGGTTTTGAAATCAGAGCAAGACAATGGGTTTCGTTATTCTCCTCATGACTGCGTGACAATGCATCAACCACAATATTGGAAGCACCAGATCGATACTCAATAGAGAATTCATAGTCGAGAAGCTTGCAAGCATATCTCTATTGCTTTAGGGTCTGCACCGTTTGAGTGAAAAGCTCTTTAAGACTTCTGTGGTCAGTTTGAATGAAAATTTTTGACCCCAGAAGGTAATGACGCCACCGTTTAACAGCTTCAGTCACAATAAGTAATTCCCTCACATAAGTAGATGCCACTTGCATTCTAGTGCCCAACTTCTTGCTAAAAAAGGACAAGGGTCTATTATCTTAAATCAAAACAACTCCAATTCCTGTGTTGCTTGCATCCATCTCCACAACAAAGGGTTTGCTAAATATTGCAAGTGAAGGACAAGTGTTGAAGACATAGCCTTTTTCAATTGCTCGAAGGTTATATCTGCTCTTTCATTCCACACCAGCTTCGTAACTTTTAACATATATGTCAAGAGGTTGGTAATGGATGTATATTGGTACACAAAACAGCGGTAGTACCCAGTGAGTCGAAGAAATCCTCTTAGTTGTTTAAGTGTGGAAGGTTTTGGCCACTTCATCATAGCATCAACCTTGCGTGGGTCAGCCTTAACACCCTCTCCAGAAACTAAGTTCCCCAGATACTCAATTTCTTCAACTGTGAAGGCACATTTACTTAATGACAAAATTTTTTTTTCCTAAAAATAACTTAAAGTCACATGTAAATGCTGCAAGTGTTCCTGAAAAGACACACTATAAACGAGTATGTTATTAAAAAAAATACTATAATGAACTTCCTGAGAAATGGCAGAAACATATGGTTCATTGCAGCTTGAAAGGTTGAAAGCGTGTTTGTTAATCCAAAGGGCATTACCAAGAACTCGTAATGGCCCTTGTGCGTTCTAAATGTCTTATTGCCAATGTCATCAGTGGCCATCCTAATTTGGTGGTAGCCTATGTGAAGATCCAACTTGGAGAACATTGTTGTTGCTTTCAATTCGTCGAGCAACTCGTCAATGGTAGGTATAGGGAAACAATCCTTGATTGTCAAAATGTTGAGTGCCCTATAAACGATTCACATGTTCAGGATCCATCTTGCTTCTTGACAAACAAAACTGGCGAGGAGAAACGGCTACGACTCTCCTGAATGAATCCTGAAGCCAAAAGTTCTTGAACCTGTTTCTCAATCTCGTTTTTCTGATGATGGGCGTAATGATAAGGATGCACACCCACTAGTTTGGCTCCCTCAACTAAGTGGATGACATGGTCACAAGCACGAGAAGGTGGCAACGTAACAGGAGCCTTAAAGACTAGTTGGAATTGAACCAATACCTCCCAAACTGACGAAGGAATTTGGCTCTGCAACTTTTCCAACTTTGGTAGTATAGACTGAGAGCCATTTGTTGCAGGTACAGAAGTCAACGAGCAGCACACTGAGTCTACTGACTTGCTTTGATCTCCATGTAAGGTTACCATAATGCCATTCCACGAAAATTGCATTGGGTCAGCATAGTCCTGTAAAACCTTACCAAGCCTTCTCAACCAAGTAAAGCCCAGTATGATGCCAAACTCAGCTAAGGTAATAACCCATAGGTCCACGGAACAAATATGGCCCTACAAATCAAGAGACACATTGGCACACTTATGGTCACATAAAAGGAAATCACCATTACCCAAAAATACTCGCATGCGAGGAGCTTTGGACATAGGTAATTTCAGTTGCTCACCCAACTCCTTCTGTATGAAGCTATGAGAGCTCCCTGAGTTAATCAACACAGGAATTCGCTTCCCATGAAAGGATATAGTGAAACACAATGCACGTGGATTCTGATCGCCTTCTAGCGATTCAAAGTTACTTCATTCAAATTATTATCAACAAGCTCAGGTTGCCACAAGATTTCTTCCTCTCCATCAGCATTGCATTCATCCTAATCTTCTATCATCAAATGAAGTATGAACTTACACCTATGCCTCAAAGTCCATTTCTCGTCGCAATAATAGCATAAGCCTTGCTCGCGATGCTTATGCAAGTCCTCTTTCAACATATGTTTAACAGGAATTGACGAAGAAGACTTTGGCACTTATGTACTAGTAACACTCGAAGCCAATAAGTTCGAGTTACTAGTTGTAAAGAACCTTGGGATACACCACCCCAAAAGCTAGCTCAAAGGGTGGGAGTGCCCAAGACCTTATAAACTCCACATTAGTTGCACATATAACCAATGTGGGACTATATATCTCAACACGCCCCCTCACACGAGAGCCTATTGGGCTTGAAGAGTGGACAATGCAACAGACCCAGTTTACCTGTGCTTAGAAACTCCACAAGAGAAAGTGGGGGACGGCGAGGCTCTGATACCATGTAAAGAACCTTGGGATACACCACCCCAAAAGCTAGCTCAAAGGGTGAGAGTGCCCAAGACCTTATAAACTCCACATTAGTTGCACATACAACCAATGTGGGACTATATATCTCAACACTAGTGATTACTGCCGCTTCGAAAGACGCTTGATTCTTTAGAGGAAAACGCTTCACAGCCAATTGGAACGATGATGTGAGCTCAATATGATGAGCTTCATACGCTCGCATGGTGCAATGTAGCAGGTGTAAGGAACTGTATTACTTGTCATAAATCAGCGTTCAACCCGGAAACAAACAAGCTCGTTAACCAATCCTGGTGACGCCTGGAATCTAGTTAATAAGAGCATCATTGTCACGTACGTAATCTATCAACAAGCCAGTTTGTGTGAGCTTGGATAAAGCTCTTTTCATATCAGTGTAATATGTGGCCACAAAATGTTGACGTAATGAAATCTTGAAATCATTCCAAGAACGTGCACTGCCACCATTAAAGAGCCATTGAAACCAAGGAGTTGCTACCCCTTCCATTCGTAATCCAGTTAGCTGCACCTTCAACTGCTCCAGAATATTCTACAAATAAAAGAAAAGCTCTGTCTTGAAGATCTATCTATTTGGATCAGTACCATTAAATTGTGGTAGCTCCATTCGAAGAAACTTCAACAAAGAATGAGGATCATTTGGATTGAAGTGAACATTAAAGTGAGAGTTTGTATCAAAATCAGAAGCATGATGAATTTGGCACTGACGCACTTGATCGACAGGATGCGTTTCCAAGGCAAGAATCGCATCGTGAACCTATTGCAGTTGTTGTGCCATGTTCATCATTTGAGTCTGATTGTTGTCCAGACGATGCTCCAGTCGTATCATCCTCGCTTCAACCTCCTCCACAAGATCTTGGACGCGCATGGTGGTGATGAGTAGAGATAAAAGCACCAAATGTTAGGAAGAACGATCCTAACGAGAGAAAAGTGAAAGAAACTTATGTTATTTCTTGAATGAATATATCTGAGTAAAGTCTCTTTTGGGTCCTTAACAAAAAAACACAGTTACCCTTTTTGTCTCATACAAAAAAAATCAATTTTTGGTCCCTCTACAATTCTAGTTCTTTGAAAATATGGTCCTTCAAAAATTCAATGAAGACCCAATTTAGTCCCTAAAAAATGACTAATATGGGTATTATTTTTAGTAAGGGACGAAAATAGAGACCGTACTTTTTGTTAGGGACCCAAAAGAGGCTTTACTGAATATATCTTGTACAAGCTAATGACTTTTATACATTATACCAATTGGTTATACACATTACTACGTCTGCACTCCATGCTAACAACATAACTACTCTCATCTTATTACATTATTACTCCTTTACACATACATTGGTACTGCTACTACACATACAATTCAACATTTTCATTCCACATATGCTTGACTTAGTCACCCATGTAGCATATAGTTCCTCCTCCACATAGGCACCTTGATCTCTCTTTTTGATCTATGCCTCGTAACACTCGTCACTCCCATTCGTTTACAATGGATGAGTAGTCATGGAGGGGGAATCAAGCCTGTGTTGAATCGGTGCGAATAGAAACAACGATTAGGTGAGGTGAGTTGGAGTTAGGGGTGTTCGCGGTCTGGATTGGATCGATTTTTGAAGTAAAAATCATCTGATTCAATCCTTTCGGTTTGATCATGTAATCATCCATTCGGTTGAGATTTTTATTCAAATCCGATTCGATCTAATCCAATTTTTTTCGGTTTGGATTGAATCGTTTTCGGTTTTTTGAAAATTCTAAAATTTGTTTCATGATTATTGTGTAAATAACATTTTTTGTATATATTGGTTTTGTAAATTTTTTTTTTTTTTTGAAATACAAAAGAAGTAAATGATAATATAGTTTTTTTTTTGGACAATGAGATATGAAGCTCTGCATGGATGAAATTTTGTTGATGAGATGTGACTAGGTTTTTTCTTGGATTTAGTTGATGAGTTGATGAGTCTTGGGTTTAGAAATTTTTGGGTTATGATCGGGGAAAGACCCAAGCAGATAGAGAGAAATTAATATATGGGATCGGTTTGGATTGGATCGGTTTTCATCAACCAATCCAAAAATCGATCCAATCCAATTAAAATTTGTGGTTTTGTTTTTTTTTTTTTTTTTTTTCAGTTTTTGGTTTTTTGATTTTCAATTTATTCAGTTATCAATTTTTTGGTTCGATCATTGCAGTTTGAATCAGTTGATGAACACCCCTAATTAGAGTGAGAATGCAACAAGAGTGAGAACAGAGCATGCATTGTAGCACAGGTGGTGTCTCAAGAGTGAGAATGCCATAGTGTGCACCTAAAATCTACTAACATGACCAGATCATTCTTTGAGTGCCATATTACAAAGTGATGAATCGATACATAGTGAGAGATATTGAGTGAAAGTAAATTTTACTTCAAAATTACACCTATAGTTGGAATACTAATTAATTTTATTATTTGCAGAAGAAAAATTGTAATGCAGCTGTTTTATTACACATAGTGATTAACGAACACAAACAAACAATAACCATTCACAGGAAATTTTTCGAGCAAAGAAAAGCACATTGGTCAAGAATTAATTTACCTACCTCTCAAATTCATATATAAGAAGAATCATTCAATGCTTTGATTAATGAATTCATACAGCAACTCTCGGAGGACATGCATATGCTTTCGTTTTTACCCTAATGCAGGGGCGGACCAACCCTAAATTTTAAATATTTTATTATTTTATGTATAAAATAATTTTTTAATATAATAAACTATTAGTATTAATAATTAACCCCTCCCAAAAAAATATTTATAATTTTATATTTTATTAGTCTTAATAATATTTATAATTGTAAAATTTTATTTTCGTCTCTTATTATTAAAAAAATTCTGGATTCGTTAATGGTTGCTTTTAATCAACAATGAGCAAATAAAGAAAAAAATAATGCTCAACAAAAATGGTCTCGTTCTAATAGTTAATGTGGACACAAACCATCCTTATATTAAAAGTGAACGGCAAATAAACACTTTACATGTCACATGTAAAATTCTATTTAAGTCTAATAAATAAAACTTAATTCAGAGGCTAACCTAACTAATTAGTGGACAACAAGAACCACCAAAATGTGTTTTATTTTCCTCAAAAACTAACATGTCCGATGCCTTTTTATCAGAACAAATTTAAAATTTTAATACATGTTTATATTTATATTATTTTAAGAGAGAGATAAACACAATAAATTAAAATCATGGGAAGAAAGTTAATGATTTTTTTTAGTTCAAATTTTAAATAGATTTTTTTATTTTGCGTCTATTTTTATTTTTAAATGACATAATTTTATGTAATTTAAAATGACAAATACTCTTTTCTTAAAAAAATATATTTTTAAATATTAACAGCTTTTTTCTCTTCTCTTTTTTAAATTTTTTTCGCGTCAGCGTACCCAAAAAAAAAACAAAAAACACCTTATAAAATAATCCTAAATGAAACGCCCGTAGTTTGCACAATAAATCAGACGCGGATTTTAGGTCGTTAAATTTCAGTAAGCGTTTTGTGCATGACAGTGATAATCCTAATTGCTGTTTCAATTTTCTCTCCTTCTCTCCACGAACATCATCTTCAATGCTCCACAACACAAATAACAGTATATCGATCTCCCTCTCGGACGACGAAACCGATGAACTGGGTCGGATGCGTGTCCGTGCGCGACGAAAGCGCAAGAAACTGAGCCACAAACGATTGTTCAGAAAACTGCTAGTCAGATACTGGATGCTACTCATCATTATTCCAGCTACGTGCTTGCTTATATTCGAGGCCACAAGAATCGGTCGAAAGCCTAATTTGAATGTGAATTCAAACATAGAAACACACACTCAAGTTGATCGATCTAGTCCCACATTGGGGAAGGAACCTCACCGTAACTTGAATCGCCTTGATCCCACTACACACGTTGTTGGTGGCGTCAGAGAACGTAAGTCCAAAATTAACCATTTAATTTTTTTTTTTTTTTTTTTAATTTTTTTTTTTCCTCTTTCATTTGTTTTTGTAATTTTTTGTTTTCTTATTGGACAGTCAGAGCCTTTGATAGAGCAATGTCATGTTATGTATGACATGTGATTTAATCCTATCAGGTTGCTTGAAGCTTCTACCACCTGAAAAGCTTGAGCATTTGGATATTCCTGTGGAAGAAGAATCTAGTTTCCCTGTTGGTGAAGTTTTATACATATCAGAAAGTGATTCATCTTTTGTAGGAGGGAATGCTACATTGTCTCAATTGCGTACAGAAGACACGAGATTTAATTTATTTACCGGAAACCAAACACTTGAGCAGAGAGATGAAAGTTTTGAGGTAATTAGGGTTCTATTTTTTTTTTAATTTCTCCTTAAGTGATAGCCAATGTTGGGTTTAAACCTTTTTGTTTCTTCACATAGGTGAAAGAAACTATGATGGTACATTGTGGGTTCTACTGTGTAAATGGTGGGTTTAAGATATCTGATGAAGATAAAAGTTACATGCAAACTTGCAAAGTTGTGGTATCTACTTGTGCATTTGGTGGCGGAGATGATCTCTATCAACCAATTGGAATGTCGGAGACTTCGATTAAGAAGGTTATTTAAGTAGTGTAAGAGTTTGTTGTTAATGTATTTTAGAAGTCACTAATCTTATTTGCCACATCTATTTAGTGGTATGCAGGTTTGCTATGTAGCATTCTGGGATGAAATCACCCTAAAAGCTCAAGAATTAGTGGAGCGCAGAATTGGTGAAAATGGATTTATTGGACAATGGCGTGTTGTTGTGGTTCGGGATCTTCCTTTTGCTGATCAAAGGTTGAATGGTAAAATTCCCAAGGTATTAGATCTTTGAAGTGCTCGCCCCTTCTTTTCTTCCTTTATGTGATTTGCTATATCTTGATAATGTTTCAAGTGCATATAGTTAACATGTAGCTGCAATTGGTTCCATGTCCTACCCAATCGTTCTCCTAGGATTCTATTTCTTTTCATTCAGTGCTATGTGAATACGTGTACAGAATGATTGTTGTCTTCATTAGCTCCCCTTTTAATCCTCATTAAGTCCATGGATTGTGCATACTGACACATGCTTTATTTGTCAAGGACAAAATAAGATATATGCTCAGAATACTAAGTTAATCACTACTTTTTTTTAGGGTATTTTCCTCTGTTAAAACTTTCCTTTATTTGTTTACTTTGTCAACAATGTGTGCGCTTGGATATCTTTCAGATGTTAAGCCATCGTCTTTTTCCTCAAGCAAAATACTCTATTTGGGTAGACTCCAAGTCCCAATTTAGGAGGGATCCACTAGGTGTGTTGGAAGCACTCCTTTGGCGCACGAATTCTGTACTTGCCATATCTGAACATGGAGCTCGTAGTAGTGTCTATGATGAGGCTAAGGCTGTTGTCAAGAAAAACAAAGCTAAGCCAGAGGAAGTTGAAGTGCAACTGAATCAATACAGAAAAGATGGCTTGCCTGAAGACAAGAGATTTAATGGAAAGAAAGGTATGCACATATTATCTTTTCATTAGCTAACTGTATTTTCAACTGTTTTTTTTTCTTTTCTTCATAAGGGAAAGATTGCTGTAGTGTTTCATCTAAGATTTTGCTGTCATCGTTTGATACTAATAATGTCTATAGCTGTATGCATGTCAATAGATGCCAATCCTCTCATCGAGTCTGTTACCAAACTTTGACTTACATTGGATTGTTTTCCGACCTTTTTTCTAATATTCTGCAAAATGCTCCATTCAAAACCCTTTCTGTGCAGCTCTGTGTGAAGCTTCTGTTATCGTGAGGAATCATACACCACTAACTAATCTATTGATGTGCATCTGGTTCAATGAGGTGGTTCGCTTTACTTCTAGGGATCAGCTCAGCTTCCCATATGTCCTGTGGCGGCTGAAAGCATTCAAAAACATCAATATGTTCCCTGTCTGCACCCGCAAGGATCTTGTCAATAGCATGGGCCATATCCGCAAGGCCAAACCTTTGCAAAGCTGATCTAGTTTAATTGGTTGAAAACGATCCCTTTCTGCAATTATCTAATTCATTCCTTATTTCATTAGTTTCATTAACCAATCAAAATTAAGTATATGTATTGTTTTTCTTACCCCACCCCTCCTCTCTTATAGCCGGTGTATGGTTATAATTGTATTTATTGTCTAAGCTCTTTTTTTTATACAATTGTTTAAGCTCTTTGATTAGGTTATTTCAGAAAAGATCTAGTTGATGGAAAGGAAAATCATGCAAACAAGAGACTTTGCTTTCGACCTGTTTCCCAACACATAAACTTCTATAATAACACCAATGTTTTCATACATTGTCAGATTGCTGTGCCCCCTTAGATGTAGTGAAAATGAATAAATGCAGCCATATGTTGTTGGAATGAATCTCCTCTCCTGCTCGACATGTTGCAATTACTACAGTGGCAGCTGCTCTACCAGTTATTTTTGAAGCGGGATCTGATGGCAAGGAAAATGGTTGAGTTAGACATACAATGAAACAGTTGGCCCGAGCAAAACTTCAAACCACTGATGCAACAGATGCCTTGTCATCTCGGTGATTCATTTTTGCAACACCAGTGAAAAACAACTCAAGCGTAGAAAGAAGCCCTTGATACTCCTAAGATAGAGAAGTTACATAATTAGACGGAACCTTTTTTAGGTTGGGTAGTTTTTGAGGATATGACTAAGGATTAAGTTGTACCTGGATATTTATTTTTATGGTCATTTGGTTTTAGTTTCGAAGTTTTTTAAGACGATACAAGGAATGAGCATGTTAGGTCCTGAAAAAAAGAGGAGTTGCATAATGAAAGGAGCCTTTCTAAGGCTGAGTATTTTTTGTAAAAATAGTCTAGGGATTGGTCGTACCTAGATGCCTATTTTCTGTGGTTTTCAATTACCAAAATTTTTAGAGCTTTGTAGACTTGGTGAGGAATAAATCTTTGGTACTACTGTTATACCTAGATTCAGTGCATCTTAGCAATGAGAGCATTACACATCAGAGGAGAGAGAAAAAATTTGACAGAAAAAATAATAATTTATCTGACATGTAATATTATCATTGGTAGGATGCACTGAATCTTTGGTACAACAGTAGTACCAAAGATTTATTCTTGGTGAGGGTCCATTTTTTCTTGTTTTATCTTACAAAACCCGGAATTAGTCTTAGAAGGTAGAATCCATGATCCAAATGAAGGCATTAAGGCCTTTGAGATGAATCTTGGATGCTTTCAGCCGCCACAGGACATATGGGATGTTGGAGCTTTAGTCAAGATTGAAAAGGTTAATAGAGCTTTTTTTTTATAGACCGTAAGTATTTTTCATAAGAGGGAATCATATTCAGGACGGGTTCAGAATTCAGGTTTCAAAACTCTTTTAAATATGGTACTAGGAAGGATTGAACACATGATCTCAATTTCACTTGCTCAGTTTTTATGCGTTAATTGAGCTACCATTATTTGATTAATAGAGCTTATTTTAATTGTCGTCAGTTAGACCATTTTGCGCATTGGTGTAGGAAGGGAATGTACTCTAGCATTTTGTAAGATTTGCTTATATTTTCAGCTGAATCCTCTTTACTCAAGACTAATGCAGGATTCTCAGCATGGTGAGACAAATAAGATACAGGTTATTGTGATTCCCCTATTGGCTATTCCCGAATTGGACGAGCAAGATGTAGTAGAGTCGTGGATCTTGGACAAAAAATTTTGGTGGCCTAATAATGCATAATCTCAAATTTGTTTGCGTTAGTTTGAAGGTTGATTATCCCGTATCAATTATTCAACTTTAAGCACCAAAATTAGGCTTTCTATGAGACAAATATATTGATGCTATGCGGTTTTATTTTTCTTAATACTATCTTTCATTATGTACCCAAAAAAAAGCATTAATTATTTTATTTGATTTTTACCTTTATATTTTGAAAATAAATAGACAACTTCTAATGTCTAATGTATTTATGGGTTTCATGTTTTTCCTGCGAATAAAAAATAATTTTATCACGAGAATATGTAAATGTGAGACTATGTTAGGAGGAGAGAAAAAAAGAAAAAATAAACTCCACATGCATGCTTGCATAAAAAACATTAAACCTTATATTTATGGGTTTGGTGTTTTCATTTTAAATGATATAAGTTATGTCATTTTAAGTGAGAGATAGACACAAGGGAATGAAATCACGAGAGAGAAAGTTGGTGGTTTTTTTTTTAATTTAAATTTTAAATAAAAATATTTTTTTGTGTCTATCTCTCTTAAAATGATATAATTTTATGTCATTTAAAATGACAAACAATTTTCTTTATATCTATTTATATGTTAAATAATCAAAATTAAAGAAGGCTACATATATCTGGTCGGAAGCCATCTTGATAAAATAAGAATTGTTTTTTACTCTAAAAATATATATCAAATGAAAATTTACATTCACCTCTCCACTGATACAAAATAAAAAAAAATATGAATCTCAATAATTTTGTTATTACGATATTATTTATTATCTATTGATGAAGATACGTTATTCTACCTTTTTTTTGCCTACATTTGCCTGTCATTCTTCAATGTTAGATTAGAATCTAAATAGGAAATAGAAATGATAAAGGTAGTTGAGATTCTGATCTAATAATATTGAAAAGTAATAGAAAAAGATAGACGAAAAAAGAGGTATATAGAATAACTTATCTCATATTGATGGCAAAAGTAATTTTAATTAAGTTTGTTTGATACAGTTACGTTGAAGCCTTAGAAGGAATTGAATAGGAATGAAAATTTTGATTCTTATGTTTGGTTAGGTGATAAGAAAGAAAGTAAACATTCTCAACACCTCACAAAAAAAAAAAACATTCTCAACAGAATGAGTTTTTTTTTTTTAATTATCTACCATTCTTGTGGGCTATAATTAATTGTGTTCTTTTTATTTTAATAAAAATAATCTAAGTCATGAACTATATAAGAGTGTATTATATAAGATTTCTTAATTGAGTGATTTTTCTATTTGGGTTTAGATATTTGTAACATTGATTTGCGGGTAGGTAATAGTGTAAGTCCAACCGATGTGCATATAATAGGAGGAGGGTTAGTGTTCTGGATGGCCCAAGTACTGGAGTGGCCCAATTACTCAGGCCCAACCCTCAGCTGACCCAGTTACTCAAACCCAACCCCCGACCTTGTTCCGCGTCAGCCCTTAGGGCTGATGTAGACCCTCACGATCTCCAAGACTGCAGCACGTCCAAGAGATACACCAAAATGTCCCACTTCGGGACATTAACCGCTAAAGGCAGTCGCCATAAGCACTGCAAAGGAACCTGCCCCTTTGTTCAGCGCTGACATCGCCGGGTGCAGTGGTTGCAGCACTGCCATTGTGGCAGCGCCAACCACGCCTAACACTGCCATCATGGGTGTGCACCACAAGAAGGGTTGACCCCCACCTCACAAACCCGCATCATCTTCCTTATAAATAGCCCTTAGGGGGCACACCACCAGATATCTTTTATGTACTGTTGTTATGCCCATTTACTTCCAAGTCATACTCTTGTTATTTATCTGCCATTGATATCAACTTGCTACCTCTTGGAACTATATCTTCTAGCCTGGTCTTTACCTCAGCTAGTGGTGTAATCCATATAATAACATTACCCTCAAGGGTACATAGTGGGCTCACAGAACTGAACGGTACATTGGCGCCGTCTGTGGGAAACTATAAACTTCTAATCCCATTCTCCTACCAAAGATCCACAAGACGTGTGTTACGTTTTGATAACAAACATGGTTGTCACAACCAGAAGAGCGGAACAAACCAGGGCCGTCACTCCTGACGGTCATGTACAAACAATACGTTCAAATTCCCCGCCATTGATGCATTCAGCCCCAGCCGAGAGACCCCCCGGCGAGATGCTCCAACCTGTATTACAACCCGTCGGTCCACAAATGCAAGCAGTCGAACCCAGGATAGCACAGTTGAATTATCGCGCACCTATGCGTGAAATGCAAGGGGGAAACCTGGTACAAGACCAACCCCCGCCACCAGGAGTTCGTTTTAGAATGCCTTTCCACACTATTGCCCCACCGGTCATTCCCGTCCCACGAGCCCATCGCCCACAACCAGCCCAAAGTCTACCAGTAGTCATGCACAACGATTACCGAGCACCAATGGTCACCCCGTTCCCTATGGGACCATACCCCCATTTCCCTCAACTTTACCCAACTGGTTTTCCTTTCCATGGTTACGTTGCCCAACCGCAGAATCCGGCCATCCCGCTGCACCAAGTGTCCTATCAAAACCAGGGTCAACAACCGTATCTCGCCCAACAGCCTTTCAATCACGCCCCGACCCTCTCCTACTCTGTTGAAGCCCCTCAACCACAAATAGACCGTCCCGCCCGAAACAACAATATACGAGTCACGCAACCCATACGTCGGGGCGCAACAAACCCCTGACTAATATCCTCCAGTTAACACCCATACCCCTTGGTTTTAAATGACCCTCCAATATCGCCACATATGTTGGAGATGCCGATCCTTTTGAATGGATCCAGAAATTTGAGGCAGCAATGACTCTCCATGGTGAAACAGACCTCCTCATGTGCAGGACTTTCCCCATGCTACTTGGGGGCGAGCTTTAACATGGTACACAACCCTACCAACTGGTAGTATCGCTTCATGGGACGAGTTGGCAAGCAAGTTTCAGTCTCACTTTGCCACAAGTCGCCCTGTGCCAAAATCTGTCCACTCTCTAGAAAAAATACGCCAGCAGCCGGGCGAGTCCTTCAAGTCCTTTTTAGACCGCTTTGATAAGGAGGCCCTACAGGTACAAGGCCTGGACCCCAAAGTACAGGTACATATACTTCTTTCGGGCTTGCGACAGGGTGCGTTCACGTACGAGCTCGCCCGCCATGAGATCACTGATCTGGAAGAAGTCAAGAAGGTGGCCTAGGAGTACATGCGAATCGAAGAGTACAAAGGAAGCCGAGTTGACGACGCCCACAGTCAAGAAAAGGCAGTCAGTAAACAGAAGAACCAAATGAAAGAAAGTAAGAAAGGAAACAAACCAGCCAAATATTCAAACCGCCCTTCTGGGCGCGACACATCAGGTCGTCAGACACATGCCGTCCTACAAACGGAGTATAAGGAAGAATCTAAGAGCACCCAGCAGCCTCAGAACCCGCCTAAAGAAAATATCATGTACTGCAAGTTCCATCGCAGCAACGGTCATAACACTGAGCAGTGCAGGCACCTCAAAGACGAAATTGATGAACTCATCAAAGGCGGAGCGCAGAGGCGAGGAGGAGACGGCACACGCCCTTCTGGAACAGGAAGGCGATATCGTGAGCGCAACAAATCGCCTGAAAGAAGAAGAACGAATCAGTCTGGCTCTAGACCCTTCTACAACCGTGACAAGAGAGAGGATTCCCCCAGGAATCGCAGAGCGCGAGCAAGTCCAAACCGCAGAGGGAGGCGTGAAGAAGTGGACGAAGACTCAGTCGCGGTGAAGCACAGAGTGATAAACATGATTTCAGGCGGACTGAGCGGAGGAGGAGAGACAGCGAACGCCAGAAAGAAACATTTGAAGCAGTGTCTGGCGGTCGCTGGCAAAGTCATTGGAAAAGCAAAGAACAACCCTGGTCCAACCAGACCTCAAATTGTTTGGGACAACAGCGATTTGGGCGATGTCCTCCCTGGACATGACGATCCACTCGTCATTCAAGCTATAATCGCCAACTTCGGCGTTAATCGCGTTTTTATTGACCACGGCAGCTCAGCCGACATTTTGTTTTTACCATGCTTTAAAGCGTTAGGATTTACTGTTGATAGTTTAACTCCTGTTACAGGTGAACTCTCAGGTTTCAACGCTACCACCACAAAGCCACTGGGAGTGATTACCTTGCGACTTTCCCTTGGAACGCCGCCCACCTCATGATCCGCAGACATCCAGCTTTTGGTGCTCGACACCCCATCAGCTTACAACGCCATTCTTGGTAGAAGGATGTTCGCCGCCTTCGAGGCAAGCATCTCACACCCCCACTTGGCAATGAAGTTCGTTGCCCGTGACAACAAAGTCGCCACGGTGCGAGGAGACCAGACGATAGCCCGAAGCTGCTACAACATATCCTTGCGGCCAATGGCCAAAGCTAGTTTCAATGATGAAAGGGCGCCCAAACAGAGGGTGACCTCGCCGGCCGAAAGAAATCCAGGCGAGGAGACAAAGGAGCATGACCAATGTTTTTTGGTAGAATTTGATGCCAGAGATGATCCGCGCGTGGAACATGACAGACCCACGCCTGATGGGGCGTTGGAACATGTTGTATTAGGAGATGCGGATCATCAAACAACAACCATCGGGGCCACCATCGACCCCGAAATGAAATGCAAGTTAATCAAGTTGCTCAAAGATAACAAAGATTTGTTCGCATGAAAGCCTTCCGACATGCCAGGTATCAATCCAGACGTTTGCTGCCACCGTTTGTCGATGGATCCCAAAGCCAAGCCAGTCGCCCAGAAAAAGAGGAAATTCGGTCCCGACCGCCAGAGGGTGATTGATGAAGAAGTCAAAAGGCTCCACGCCGCCGGGTTCATCAGGGAAATCAAGTACACAACTTGGTTATCCAACCCAGTATTGGTTAAAAAACCAAACGGCGCATGGAGAATGTGCGTTGACTACACCGACCTAAACAAAGTCTGTCCAAAGGATGCTCACCCTTTTCCTAGCATTGATCAGTTGGTCGACAACGCGTCCAGATTCAAAATACTGTCATTCATGGACGCATATTCAGGTTACAATCATATTCAGCTTCTTGAAGAAGACCAAGATAAAACGGCGTTCATCACTCAGAACGCCAATTACTGTTATACAATGATGCCCTTTCGGTCTAAAGAATGCTGGGGCCACTTACCAAAGGATGATGAATGAAGTATTCAGAGACCTGATTGGCAATTTCATCGAAGTATACATCGATGACATGATCGCTAAATCAAGAACGTCGGAACAACATTTGACTGACCTACAAGGAGTATTTGAAAGACTCAGAAAATTCAACCTGCGTTTGAATCCCAGCAAATGCGCCTTCGGAGTTCCCGCGGGCAAATTCCTAGGATTTATGCTCACTGAGCGAGGCATTGAGGTCAATCCTGATAAGTGCAAGGCGGTGATTGAAATGCGAAGCCCACAAACAATTAAGGAAGTTCAGCAACTGACAGGAAGGTTAGTAGCTCTCACTCGTTTTTTGGCCAATTCGGCTCACAAATCGGTCCCTCTCTTTGGCTTACTCAAAAAAGGAACCGCCTTTCGGTGGTCAGAAGAATGTGAGAACGCCTTCTAGGAATTCAAAAGGGCGCTCTCTTGCCCACCGGTACTCGCCAAACCAGACGACGGAGAAATGTTGTATTTGTATCTTGCCGTAGGTACCGAGGCGATCAGTGCAGCCCTTGTCAAAGAAACAAAGGAAGGACAAAAGCCTGTTTATTTCATCAGTAAGGTTCTACAAGGAGCAGAGCTTCGATACCAACAGGTGGAAAAGGTAGCTTTAACGCTTATCTTTGCCGCGTGGCGTTTAAGACCGTACATCCAGTGCCATCCAATCACCGTCAGGACCAACCAACCAATTCGCCAAGTCCTGCACAAACCTGACTTGGCTGGAAGGATGATGTCGTGGGCGATCGAGCTGTCCGAGTATCAGATCACCTATGAGCCTAGAACTGCCATCAAAGCCCAAGCACTCACTGACTTCATTGCAGAAATGACGCAACTTTCCCCGCCTAAGAACCAAGCCATGGGAACGTCGTTATCAGAAGTGTGGAAACTATACGTAGATGGCTCGTCAAACGCCAAAGGCTCTGGTACAGGGATGATAATAGAAAATCCAGATGGCGTGGCTATCGAACATTCTTTATCATTTGATTTCAACACCACTAATAACCAGGCGGAATATGAGGCCATGATAGCTGGTCTGATCCAAGCAAAGGAAATGGGGGCCCAACACCTCAAAGTCTTTAGTGACTCCCAGCTGGTGACATTTCAGATCTCC
>NW_026899622.1:0-89621 GCF_033153095.1 Gastrolobium bilobum | reverse complement strand
AGCCATTCTTTCGTTGTTTGTAATGTGGGGATGTCATTTCCTATAAGCAATATGTCATCTACATAAAGAACTAGGAAGACAACATTACTCCCACTAACCTTCCTATAAACACAAGGTTCATCCTCGTTCTTGATGAAACCGTTACTCCTAACGACCTCATCAAAACGAATATTCCAACTCCTTGATGATTGCTTTAGCCCATATATCGACCTTTGAAGTTTGCATACCATATGCTCCTGATCTTTGATTACAAAGCCTTCAGGTTGTGTCATGTACACTTCCTCCTTCAAGAACCCATTCAAGAAGGCGGTCTTGACATCCATTTGCCAAATTTCATAGTCGTGATATGCCGTTATTGCAAGCATGATCCTAATAGATTTGATCATGGCAACTGGTGAGAAAGTCTCATC
This sequence comes from Gastrolobium bilobum, assembly GCF_033153095.1. NCBI lineage: Eukaryota > Viridiplantae > Streptophyta > Magnoliopsida > Fabales > Fabaceae > Gastrolobium > Gastrolobium bilobum. The sequence goes on along the minus strand of NW_026899622.1, from coordinate 89,211 downwards.
ATAGTCAACTCCTTGTCTTTGACGATACCCTTTCGCAACCAACCTAGCTTTGTAGGTCTGAACGTTGCCATCTGCATCAGTCTTTCTTTTAAAGACCCATTTGTTACCAATAGGAACTATTCCTTGCGGTTTTGGAACCAAGGTCCATACCTTGTTTTGATACATCGAATCCATTTCAGATTCCATGGCTTCAAGCCATCTAGAAGAGTCAACATCCTTGACTGCCTCTTCGTAGTTACTTGGTTCATCATCCTCGACGATTTGCTGATTCTCAATCACAAATCCATACCTCTCAGGTGGATGGATGACCCTCGTAGACCTACGGAGTTGTGTGTTTACTTCTCCATCGGAGAACGTCGCTTGCTGAGCAGACTTGGGTTCCTCAATCTGTTCACGTGGTTCTTGAACTTCTTCAAGATCAATCTTACTCCCACTGGCTCCTTGAGAGATCAAATCCTTCTCAATGAACTCAGCATTCTTGGATACAAACACTTTGTGTTCATCCAAAGAGTAAAAGTAGTATCCTTTAGTACCTTTAGGATACCCCACAAAAAGACATTTAGTACTCTTAGCACTAAGCTTGTCTGATGCCAATGTCTTGACATAAGCAGGCGATCCCCAAACCCTGAGATAACTCAGGTTGGGTCTCTTACCATTCCATATCTCATATGGTGTGGTCTGAACAGATTTAGACGGTACCCTATTTAGAAGGTATGCCGTTGTGTCTAAGGCATATCCCCAAAACGATTTTGGAAGTTGAGTCTCACTCATCATAGACCTTTCCATGTCTAACAAGGTCCTGTTTCTCCTTTCGGAGACACCATTTTGGTGTGGTGGGTAAGGAGCAGTAAACTGCGAGAGAATACCATTCTCTCTCAGATAATCCTGAAATTCATGGCTCAAATATTCACCACCACGATCTGATCGTAATGTCTTAATTATCTTGCCACGCTGTTTCTCTACTTCACTCCTAAATTCTTTGAACTTTTCAAAAGCTTCGGATTTATATCTCATCAGGTACACATACCCAAATCTTGATTTGTCATCCGTAAAGGTAATGAAATAGGAGTATCCTCCTCTAGCCTCAATAGACATTGGGCCACATACATCAGAGTGAATGAGTTCTAATAACTCACTAGCCCTATGACTCTCAAGCCCTTTGGGCGTGTGACGAATCATTTTCCCAGCTAGACAAGATTCACATTGTCCATAGGATTCCAAATCCAAGGAATCTAGGTATCCATTTGCATGCATCCTAGACAATCTTGTTTCATTTATGTGCCCTAGTCTACAGTGCCAAAGATACGATTAATTATCCATCCTAGGTCGTTTCACATCTTTTTTGAGCACTTCAGTTCCCATTTCCAGAATATACAATCCATTTATTAAGGTAGCAGTACCATAAACAATATCATTCATAATGATAGAAAATGTACCATTCTTAATACTGAAAATAAAACCATCTTGTTCCAAACAAGAAATTGAAATAATGTTTCTAGAAATACTTGGAACATAAAGACATTTATTCAAATGCAAAATAAGGCTCGTAGGCAAAATGAGGTCGGCTTCTCCAATAGAATGAGCAGCAACTCTTGCTCCATTTCCAACGCGGAGGTCCACCTCGTTCCTCTCCAATCTCCTGGGGCTCCTAAGTGCCTGCAACATATGGCAGATGTGAGAACCACAACCAGTATCCAATACCCATGAAGTAGGATTAGCACATGAATAATTTATCTCAATCATGAAAATACCTGAGGTAGAAGCATCACCATGCTTCTTGTCCTTCACACTCTTCAGGTAGTCTGGACAGTTCCTCTTGCAATGGCCTTTCTTGCCACAATGGAAGCACTCAGCATCGCCTTTGTCCTTGGATGCTTTCTTACCCTTCTTGTTGCCCTTCTTCTTCTTGGATTTTCCTTTGGGCTTAAGAGAGTCACCTTTAGCAGGCCCCTTACCCTTACCCTTGGCCTTGCTAGGCCCACCAATCAGAAGAGCTTGTGTCTTATCCTTCTTGATAGACACTTCAGCAGTTTTTAACATACTTAACAACTCAGGCAAGCTCACTTGCATCCCATGCATGTGGTAATTCATGATGAATTGACTAAAGGAAGGTGGAAATGAGGTGAGCACTAAGTCATTACTTAGTTCGGCATCCATGATAAAGCCTAGATTTCCTAGCTTCTCAATCAGAACGATCATCTTAAGAACATGACTGCCAACAGGCATGCTCTCAGACATCCTGCAAGAGAACAATTCTCTTGAGGCCTCATACCTCTCATGCCTGTCTTTAATGTCATACAACTCCTTGAGATGTAAGACAATAGAGGGAGCATCCATATGCTCATGCTGCTTTTGCAGTTCAGGCGACATAGATGCCAACAAGATGCAGACAGCCAACACATTGTCGTCCATGTGCTGTTTGTGGGCCTCGAAATCAAATTCTGCGAACCCATCTTCCCCTTCCCTAGGAGCTACGGGTAATTCAGCATCTAGGACGTAAGCAATCTTTTCGGCCCTTAGAACAATTCTTAGGTTCCGATACCAGTCCATAAAATTTGGACCGGTCAACTTGTTCGTATCAAGTATGGAGCGCAGTGACAGTGTATTAGTCATACTAATTAACTGAAAAATGTAAAGATAAAATTAATTAATATTTGGTCATGTAGTAAAAACAAATTATTAAAGACTTTAAATAATTTTGCCCCTCCCACAATTTTATCTAAGTCAATGACCCTTCCTTTTGACTTAGGGTTATTCTACTTTTAGAATTTACCTTAGTGGGATTAAGAATGCGATTATTTATTTTAACCCCCGTCTGAGACCGCAAGATTAATTTAAATAATGGATTGATCTTTATCAATGGTATCTTATACCCTTTCTTAACATTAGGTTGACAACTCCTTGTCACTTAGTGGTGCATCTCATGCAACCAACCTAGCACTATTACCCTAAGCACATAAGCCCGGCTGAGCCTGCAGCTCATGTCTCAGTTAAGCACTAACCAGCACCCCAAGTGTCTTACACTTCTAATACTACTCTTACTCAACGAAACAGTGGGTCCCAACTGGGTTGTAGAGCACCACTATTTAGAGGAGGTTTGAGTAATATTGGTGGTGGGAGGTAATCATGCGCTCAATAATTTTATTCCTTTTAAGGGTTCATTTTATTAAGGGTTTATTAAGTCTCATCAAATGCATTAATATATTATCATGCTAGTCGTAACCTATGTCATACATCTAACGGTTTAAACTAGTCGCAATTGGACTTGCATAATAATCATACAAACGCGATTTAGTCCAACTCATGCATACTAGACGTCATAAGCCATAAAGCATACATATCGCGATACTCTATCTCATGCATACTAGTCGTATAATAACATACAAGCAAATAAAACAATTTTATTTTGAGATAGTCATGGTGCTCGATCTTTTGTCCATCTTGCTTCTCAAGCTACGGCTTCTTGTCGTCTATACGCCACTAGCCTAATTTCTCTAATTAAAATTAAAGAAACTCCAAAACATCTTGGAGGGACAAAATTTAAAATACAAAATTTAAATTACAAAATTCAAATTACATCTCTTTTAAAAGAGCCCAAAATTACACATTAATTTAAAATTTGAAAATTTTCAAATTCCGGGCACTATGATCATCCCCTTCCTCTTTTGCACCTGAAATGTTAGATAACTCACAAGTACAAAATATTATCACATAATATATATTTTTCACGTATGTCTTGATATTTAACAATTAATTATCAAAACATATTTAATATTTAAAATTTAAAACTTTTCTTAATTTTTCAATTGGCCGAATTATATAACAATTAATATAATTCTAATTTTGTTGACTCTTTCTCAAAGAACACAAAATTAAATCATGCATATAGCCATCAACACTTAATGGCCGAACCATATACTCATGTATATGAGATTAATTTTCAAAAAATTTTATTGCATGCTCATGAAACAATTCATGGAGAGAAAAAAAAGAAAACAATCAAGGTGTTCAAAACACCTTTCATGGTCGAACTCCACCCTTCAAAAAGGTGCTTCCTTTTAAAACTTTTATAAAGAAAAAGAAAACCATGCATATGAATGGATGCATGAACATGGCATTCGAAATAACATGTTCATAAAAACGAAAACTTTAACCGTTTAAAGTATTGTAAATTAGAATCCATTCATAAAAAATTGAATCTTTAACCTTTAAAGAGATTTTAACCGTGAAAAATATGATCACAAACAAGGTACCATCACCCGTCGATGGTAAAGCAACCGGGCTCTGATACCACTTGAAAGTTCGAAATGGCCTTGAAGGCCGATGCATGCAAGAGGGAAAAACAAAATTTTTCTTTGCAGAATATACATGCACATGAAGATCATGCTTTAGGAAAGCATGATGTTACCTTGTTCGTGAAATCACCAGATGATCAAGGCAGGTCTGAAGGGTTCAGACCCTCTAACGTTGATCCACACCACCCACTCGTCTAGGTGCAAGAACTCCTTCTTGTGAAGCCACCGGATGATCACCACAAAGAGGCTTGCTAGGCGCTCTATGTATGAAGATGGAGGCTAGGTGAAAGTGTTTGAAAGAGTGCAGCTCTCAATGTGAAAGCTTCACAAGTGGCGCAGGAGAGAAGAGAGAATAGGCTAGGCTTTTCAGAAAAAACCCCTTGGAGGAACAACTAACCACTAAGGCGCATAAGAGGAGAGCATTTAAAATAAAATACCAATCAGATTTTTCTCCCAAAAATCTGATCATTAGGCGCCAGATTGGAGAGAGAGAAGTGGAGCTGTTTAATTTCAAAAATTGCTAACAAGCTCCTGGAATATTCTCTTGAGAATTGGTTCAAAACCTATTCAAAATTCTGATCAGAAATCTTCGTAAGATCAGCTATATGGTGCGCCCCATATAGCCCAAAAAGGTGACCAGATACATCTGAGTAGTTGCATTCAAATTTGAATCAACTCACTCAGATTTTCTCCCAACTGACTGAATCTTCTGGAGCTAATTTTGATGAGCAAATCTTGCTCACCAACAGCCCAAATCAGCGCCATATATAGCCTTGGATTATGTCCAAAAGATTCTCTCATGATACTAGTGATTTGTTCCAACAAGATCTCATCTTATCCTTTTGTTATGAAACAACCTTTCATAGGCAATTCAAATTCGAATTCAAATATTTGAATTCAAACATTCAAATATTCAAATTCAAGTGTTCAAAAATTCAAATTCAAAATTCAAATTCAAAGTTCAAATTTCAAAATTCAAATTTCAAAATTCTAATTCGAAATTCAAATTTCAAATTTCAAATTTCAAATTCAAAATTCGAATTTCGAAATTCCAATTCAAAATTCAAAATTTCAAAATTCAAATTTCGAATTCCAAAATTCAAAATTTAAATGTTTGATAATTAATTTAACTAATTAAATTAATTAGTAATGTCTTGGACTATCCAAGCCCATTACAATGATCCATGCGCCCTCCACCCCTTTAGGTGGAGTTCCAAACAACTTCTTGGGCTAATAACTATTATTAGGCCCAATATCTTTAATGCTAGAGCATCTAGACAATTAGGTGTTTGTGTGTGACCCATTAGGTCCAACTTAGCCACTGACATAAATGGGCTTGGGCCCAATAAGCCCACAACCCATCTATTGACAACACAAAGCACTAGCAATGCTTTGTTGCCCCAGAACTAGTTAGATTAATGATTTGATCATCCTATTAAACATATTTGGTTGCCGTATGTTTGTCCCTTCGTCTCGGTTACCTTCCCATAAAACCTAGGGTAAGGAAACGCATCAACCCTTGCGGTTTAGGGTTAGCTTTATATGAAATAAGGAGTCTTCAATTTACTGACTCTAAAGGAGGATCATCTTATGATCTCTTTTACTATGCATAGATTCCCGAGCCACTGTAAATGTCATCCTGATTTCTCCGGTTTAAGGATAACCTAATCTCTCACAGAGATTTGACGAATTCCTTCAGCTTATCACCCTAGCCCTGTGCCCTATCAGGACAAGCCCAAGAGCATACCTAGGAGTCTCCATGTTTCAGGCAGACGAGGTATACAGTCAAAGCATGCCTTCTAGAACACAGTCTAAGTGATAACTTTTGGTCTAAGGAAAGACATACCCAAATATGAAGAGACTACTCTAATGATACTATCTGTGAGATTTCCTCATAGAGTCTCTTTGTGGGTCCGTTCACTGCGAGCTATACCCTTATAGGTCCACCCACGACTTTAGCTAAGACATCTCCATATCTGTAGCACATGAGGTCTATACCTTTTATCCATATACAAGTAGATAAGTCGTGCTAGTCTTACCCGAGATTACTGACCTCATTCTCAGTATCTCTAGACTAGGAACATAAAATTAGGAATAAACATCTGGTATTCTTGAATCCTCATGATTGTGATCTCATCACAGATACTCAAGAGATACCTATTTGAATCCACGGGGTTTATCAAGTTATTCATAATATATTAACATTAATATCGAGACAGAATTATGAGACAAGATAAAGAGTGCTTTTATTTATTTGCAACAATATTAAAAAAGTCTACATCTCTGTCCTTATTTAATCATAAGATTGTCTCTAGGACACCCAAATACTAACATGCTGGAGGGCGATGCCCATGAGTGGTGGACAAACCTTTCTCATGTCTACGAGATGCAGGGTCATGTGATGACTTGGCCTTTGTTCGAGGATTTCTTCTTGGGTCAGTACTTTCCATATGACGCTCAGGAGAGGCAGCAGGGAGAGTTTGACAGATTGGTTCAGGGCTCGTTGTCCGTGGACGAGTACCTGGCCAAGTTCAACCAGTTGGTGAAGTTTGCACACTTCAGGATGGCGAGGCCTACTCCTACATTTCTGGCTGCTAAGTTCCGCAGGGGACTTAGTGAGGATATTGCTGGTTACCTAGCTGGTTCTTCTTCTAGAGATTTTGGGACACTGGTTCAGCAGTGTCGTGATATTGAAGATTACTACAGCTCGTGTAAGGCCAAGAAGGCCAAGGTTGCTGAGGCGACGAAGGTTGCAGCTGGTAGTTCCACTTCTTGGCGAGACAGGAAGTTTGGGAACAAGGGCAATGGTAAACAGTAGCAGCTCGGCAGGCGCCGAGTCAGTTCAAGAGGACTTGTGCTCCGGGGAGTGCAGCGAGACCTCCTGCTCCCAGGTGTTCTGGATGCGAGAAGACTCATTTTGGGTCGTGCTCTACCGGCCAGTTGATTTGCTTTCAGTGTGGCAAGGAGGGCCATTTCTCCAGAGACTGTCCGTCGGCGACGGCGAGGGCTACTATAGTGCAGGCAGTGCCACTTCAGATGGTTCCCTTTCCACCTACTTCGGCACCGGCAGTGCCACCATCTTCTGGGAGAGTTTATACTCTGGATCGTCAGCAGTCGGATCGAGCTCTGAACCTTGTCAGAGGTACTGTTACGATTGGTACATCAGCTGTTGATGTTTTGTTTGACTCTGGGGCTACGCATTCTTTTGTTGCAACCCCGATTGCTGTGGGGCTGGAGTTGCCCATGTCTGTGCTTTCTCCACCGCTGCGGGTGACCACCGCCACCGGAGAAAGATGTGATGCTACCACTGTTCATCGCGATGTGGCGTTTCAGTAGGATGGCCGTGAGTTCTCGGTGGATCTGATAGGGTTACCGATGGCCAACTTGGAGGTTATTCTGGGCATGGATTGGCTGTCCAGAAATTGTGTGATGATTGACTGTTGTGCCAAGCGTGTAGTGTTGTCTCCGTGTGATTCCACAGCCAGTTCCTCGACGTACATTTCGTTACTACAGGCTAGGAGAGCCTTGAGAGCAGGGGCATTTGGTTATGTTATGTTGGGAGGTTTGGTGAGTGGTACACAGGAGGATATCACTGGTATTCCTGTGGTGAGGGAATTCCTCGAGGTGTTTCCTGAGGAGATTCCTGAGTTTCCGCCACAGAGGGAGATAGAGTTCTCCATAGATCTGTTGCCTGGTGTGGGGCCGATTTCTTTAGCTCCATACCGGATGTCCCCACCGGAGTTGGCAGAGCTGAAGAAGCATATTAAGGATCTTTCAGCGAAAGATTTCATTACACCGAGTGTGTCTCCTTGGGGAGCACCGGTTATCTTTGTGAAGAAGAAGGACGGGACAATGCGATTGTGCACCGACTACAAGCAGCTGAACAAGGTGACAATCAAGAACAAGTATCCCCTTCCTCGGATTGATGATCTGTTGGATCAGCTCAGGGGTGCTTGTGTGTATTCCAAGATTGATCTCCGGTCCGGATACCATCAGATTCGGGTGAAGCCGGAGGATGCCCCGAAGACAGCATTTCGCTCGAGATATGGTCATTTTGAGTACTTGGTGATTCCGTTCGGTCTCACCGATGCACCTGCTGTGTTCATGGATTACATGAACCAGATTTTCCAGCCGTACCTGGATCAGTTTGTGATCATCTTCATTGACGACATTTTGATTTACTCCAAGACGGAGGAAGAGCATGTGGGGCATTTGAGAACTGTTCTGCAAGTGCTAAAGGAGAAGAAGCTGTATGCGAAGCCTTCCAAATGTGAGTTCTGGCTCAAGTCTGTGAAGTTTCTTGGGCATGTTATTTTTGCTGAGGGAGTTGCAGTGGATCCGAACAAGATTGAGGCCGTACTGGATAGGGGTGGCAAAAATGAGCCAACCCGTCGGGTTGGCTCGTAACCCGCACAAAACGAGCCGGGTTGGGTTGGCAAAAATGAGCTGCCAGCTCGATTTAGCCCGACCCGAGCCAACCCGGGCTCAAACGAGCCAGCTCGCGGGTTGAACGAGCCAGCTCGCGGGTTACTCTTTTTTTTTTAATAAAATACAATGGACTTTACTGATGGATTCTCCACTGATGGACTTTACTATATTGGTCGCTTTTGCAGGTCCTTTTTTTTCATGATTGGCTTTTGATTCTAGATGCTTATCGTTGAAATAAATAATGGATTTCTTTTATTTTTTATTTTTTGGCTTTATATACGTTTTATGGTTATCGTGCATTAGAGTAATTCAGAAAATCATGATAACTGACTCCTGTGATTCGTGGAGTGGTTTGTGTTTCATTTAATGTTTTTGGATTTTGTAAACTACTCTACTTGTAGTTGGACTGCAAAATACAATAATTTTATACAGGAGAACAAACCATAAAAATTAATTTTTTTGAGCCAACCCGCGAGCCAATATTTTGAGCTAACCAACCCGCGAGCCAACCCACTAGCATCATTTCGAGCTAACTCGCGAGCTTTTTTTGAGCCAACCCGTGAGCTTTTTTACGAGCCAACCCACGAGCTGATTATAGAGCCAACTCGCGAGCCAACCCTAACCCGGCTCGGGTCGAGCCGGGTTGAGTTTTCTGGCTCGTTTTTTTTTTCGAGCCAACCCGACCCATTTTTTTCGGGCTGAATGCGGGTTGGGCCGGGTCGAGCCGGGTTGGCCCATTTTGCCAACCCTAGTACTGGATTGGGAGAGACCCAAGACAGTTACGGAAGTTAGGAGCTTTCTGGGTTTGGCAGGTTACTATCGGAGGTTCATCAAGGGATTCTCCACCATGGTTTTGCCATTGACTCGCCTTACTCGGAAGGAGACTCCATTTGTGTGGACTCACGAGTGTGAGGTCTATTTTCAGGAGTTGAAGAAGAGACTGACTACTGCTCCTGTGTTGGTCCTTACTGATCCTGCGCTTGAGATTGAGCTTTACACCGACGCCTCCGGGAAGGGGCTAGGTTGTGTGTTGATGCAGTTGGGCAAAGTGATTGCCTATGCTTCGAGGCAGTTGAAACCTCATGAGGAGAACTACTCTACTCGTGACTTGGAGTTGGCTGCTATTGTGTTTGCTTTCAAGATATGGAGGCATTATCTTTTTGGTTTGAGGTTTGTGGTGTTCATGACCACAAGAGTTTGATGTATCTGTTCGACCAGAAGGAGTTGAACATGAGGAAGAGGAGATGGATGGAGTTCATAAAGGACTACGACTTCTAGCTAAGGTATCATCCTGGCAAGGCCAATGTGGTAGCTGATGCCTTGAGTCGGAAATCCAGTAGTTCATCCAGTTTGTTACTTGGTAACTTTGATGTGGTTGAGAATTTCTGAAAATTGGCAGTGACCGCTCCGTGTGAGAGTGTACTTCTCGAGTTGGAAGCATCAGATATTGTGAACGAGCTGCTAGAAAAGATTAAAGAGGCAGAAGTTCAGAGAGAGTGTCTGGATTATGTGAAGAACCAAGATGGTGTGTCTTGGAATGATGATGGATTGCTTTTGTTTCAGCAGAGGATTGTAGTTCCTCGAGGTCCGTTGACTGAAGAGGTTATGGCAGAGGGCCATAAGGGTCAGTTTTCTATCCACCCTGGTGCTACTAAGATGTATCAAGACTTGAAGAAGAACTTCTGGTGGCTGGGTATGAAGAAAGATGTTACTATCTTTGTGTCCAAGTGTTTGGTTTTCCAGAAGGTGAAGATTGTGCATCAGAGACCGTCTGGTGAACTTCAACCTCTTGAAGTACCATAGTGGAAGTGGGAAGGTATTTCCATGGACTTCGTGGTGGGATTGCCAAAGACTCAGGCAGGTTGTGACTCTATTTGGGTCATTGTGGACAGACTGACGAAGACTGCCCATTTTCTTCCAGTGAAGGTGAGCTTCACTACAGAGCAGTTGGCCAAGCTTTATGTCCACGAGATTGTGTGGCTTCACGGGGTGCCCGAGAGTATCATTAGTGATAGGGACCCGAAGTTCACATCTCGGTTCTGGGAGGCGCTGCAGGAGGCTTTTGGTACACAGTTGAGATTGAGTACTGCCTATCACCCTCAGACTGATGGACAGACTGAGAGGACCATCCAGACCTTGGAGGACATGTTGCGAGCTTGCACGTTGGAGCAGGGCTCGGCATGGGATAGGTACCTTCCGCTGGTAGAGTTTTCTTACAACAACAGCTTTCATGCTAGCCTGGGCATAGCGCCCTACAAAGCACTATATGGTAGGAGGTGTCGGACTCCTACTTGTTGGTCTGAGGTTGGGGACAAGGAGATTTTTGGCTTGGACTTTGTCCAAGATACCACCTTGCAGATCCAGATGATTCGTGAAAAGTTGAAGCAGGCGCAGAATCGCCAGAAGAGCTACTATGATGTCAAGCATCGTCCGCTGGAGTTCAGTGAGGGTGAGCACGTGTTTCTGAGACTTTCACCTGTCACCGGTGTTGGTCGGGCACTCGGAGTGAGGAAGCTGAGCCTGCGATATATTGGCCCATACCAGATCCTTGGTAGAGTAGGACCTGTTTCCTACCGGCTTGCCTTGCCTCCGAACCTGACTAACATCCATAACGTGTTTCACGTGTCTCAGCTTCGGAAGTACATAGCAGATCCTTCGCACGTGGTGCAACCGGATGATGTGGAGGTTCGGGAGAACCTGAAGACTCCCGTCGGACCACTCAGAATTCTCGATCGTGGCGAGAAGCAGCTGAGGAGCAAGATCATTCCTATGGTCAAGGTGCAGTGGACCGGAAGAACTCCTGAGGAGTGTACTTGGGAGCGTGAGGACGAGCTTCTCCGGCAGTACCCCGAGTTTCGATCAGGTATGTTTCTGATTTTGAGGTCAAAATCCTAAAAAGATGGGGTGAATGTAAGAACCCGCACCGTTAATTAAGGTATTTAATTAATTAATTATGCAAAATTAGGAAATGATTCCATAATTGACCCTAATAATTATTAAGAGGCTTTAATAATTATGGTAAGTGATTAAGAATGCTGAAAGTCGCTTTTCGGAAGAAAAGTGCAGATACCGGTTCTGCTAGTCGGTATAAATGCGTACCGAAAAAGTATCCCGGAAAATTAATATAAGTGCATGATAATTACTAGAATAATATGTAGGACTTGTAAAACGAGTTTCAAGTCCAAATAATGGGAACTGGTGCTAGAAATCGGTACTGGCTTTGAAAAGCGCGTACCGGAAAGGTGCTCAGAAAAATATAATAAAAATATGATAAATCTTAGAAAATTATGTAGTTTCTTAATCCAAAGTTTGGGATTAAAATGCTAAGCGTAGCAATTAAAATTAATACTGTGCGTTTATGTGTTAAATCACTATAAATAGGCACACTTGGCCCTATACCCTAGGCACTCAGATTTGTCTACGTGACTTGGTGGCTGACTTGCACCTTATGCACTGTTCCATTGCTTTCCCTTCCATTTCTTGAGCAAGCATTCACCTTTGATGCTTGTTCTTCCATTTAAACACTTGGTGAGGGTGAGGGTTGGCCTTGGAACTGCATTGTGGTGTTGTTTCTGAGTTAGAGAACCTGTGTGAGGGAGTTTGAAGAGCTGTGTTTGCTTTTCTTGAGGGGTGTGACCTTTTGTTGGCATTTTTATGCTCCAAGATGCCTTCTTGTTGAGTGAAAGACCTACCTTCTTGTTCATTTTCGTGCATCTTCCTTGAGTCAGATTTGAGGGGCTGTGTTGAGCTTGAAGAGCATCTCCATCCTCTGTTTTTGATCTGTGGTATGATCACCAACCTTTAACTTGAGTTTTAAGGCTTAAAAATGGAAGCTTGATGCATGTTAAGGTTATAAGATGATAACTTGTTGTTGGGCAAGGCTTAACACACCTAGAAATGCATGATTAGGTGTTTAAATTCGGTAAAAAGGGAACCTTTAAGGGATATCTTCACGAAAATGCAGAAACTGCATTCTGTCGTGAAGTATCCGGATATCTGCCCGTGGAATATCCGGATATGGGGTTTTGGGATATCTGGATATTGGATATCTGGATATGTGAATCTGTATATTCGGATATTGCATATCCGGATATGGACAGTGAGATATCCGGATATTGCATATCCGGATATGGTCCCGAGGAATATCCAGATATTCTGGGATTTCGCAGAACAGTAGCTGTGTTGTGTGTACAGTAGGCTATTGGGGGTTTGTGGACCCTAGATTGATGAAGTTGAACTGCTGTATTTAATTGATTAAGCCAGAATCATGTGATTAAGGGCTTGTGGCTTTGTTAGAAGCTTTAAGACATTAAAACGTAATGAAAAAGTGTTGTCTTTAATTTGTATGCATGTGGTACATGTTTATTGATTTATATTTGGTCCATATCAGATTGTGATCTGCTGTGATTGGACTTTGAGCTTGTGGCATTGGATAGCTAGCTTAGAGGTAAGCTTTCGTGTCCTCGGTTTAGCCATGTTGTGGTTCCACCATGTCCCATGGGGATATGGTTATATGCATGTTGTGTACATGCTTTTGATATTTTGGAAATGCTGTTGAGCTATTGTATGTTAGTGCCTTGTTGATATGCATGGAGGTGTTCCACCTATACGGTAAGCCTGAGTATGTAGAATATACAAGAGGGTGAGGTTGTGGGTGAGGTGCAAGCGGTGTTCCTTGTACTACATGTAGGGAATAGACGTATTCCTACATTTCTCTGGCCAGTAGATACTGATTACACACATGCCATAGATATCTGTTGCACTACATAGTTTTGGAACTGATAATGATATAAATGCTTTTTGAACTTATATTGCACATATAAGTGAGCTTGGGGTGGAAGATCCTTGAGGACCCCTTGTCTTACTGAGATTTCTTGTTTAGAGATCTCACCCCACGTTTGGGGAATGCCTATTTCAGGGTCAGATAATGTTGAGACCTCAGGCGGCAAGAGGCCGGAGCTGAGTTAGATTGCTGTTATATTATGCTGCCATGATTGGATGCTGGATTTGCATGCTGTTTATATGCTTTTAGCTTCAGTTATGTTTATGGAGTTTTATGTTGAGACTGGTTATTTACTATGTTTATTTGGTGAGCATGGGGATTGTCCATGACACATAGTATTGTTATGTCTTGATTATGTCTTGAGTCTTTGGAGTTGTAATAATGTATCAGGATATTGTCCGGATTACGACATGTAATGCCGTGATTTAGATACACACTTCATTTATATATTGAGGTATTTCAGTAGATGTCTTATTTCAATTTACATACAGGCGATATTTTATGAAATTGATTAAGTAATCAAGTTGGTAATTGATAATTAAGTCATAATTGAAAAGAAAAAGAATATTCCGCATTTTTAATTAAGCACCGCTTAATACGATGTAATGTTAATATTCCGAGTATACATGGGGTATTACATTAAGTTATCATATTTAATCCATTACATGCATCAAGGTTCCATTTTTAACCAATAACTCATGATCAAAGGTTGAGTATGTTTACCAAGCTTCTCAAAACAGAAAATGGCAGGGAAATGGAGCTTCCTACACCACTCCACTGTGCAGCAACCAAAGGGCCACAACAAGATGACTCTTTTCTTCACAAAGGTGACACTTTGAAGCTCAAAATGTCAAGACCAAGGCTTCCACCACCCACACTATAAAGTCAGCACCTAGCCACCAATATATAGAACCCAAAACTCAGAAAAAGGTGCCTCTCTCCCTCACTAAGCTCACACCAAAGTGTTTAGCACATTTAGAAGAAGATTCAAAGAGAAAAGGTGGTTCTTTGTTGAGTTTTCATGGAGGAGAGCAAGGTGGCAGCTTGGAGGCTCAAGGTTCAGAAGAAACTCATGTAGGAAATCTGTTATGGCCTAGGGTTTTGAGCCAACTAATGTATATATAGCGGTTTAAGAATTAAACACACGGTGTTATCGTTAATTGCTACGCTTAGCATTTTAATCCCAAACTCAGGATTCTTAACCTACTCAATTTTACAAGAATTATCATATTTTTATTTTATTTTTCGAAGCACATTTCCAGTACGCGCTTTTCCGTAGCCAATATCAGTTATGACACCAGTTCTTATTATTTTAACTTGAAATTCGTTTTACAAGTCTTATATATTATTATAGTAATATTCATTCACTTATTATAATTTTCCGGGATACTTTATCGGTACGCATTTATACCGACTAACAGAACCGGTATCTGCACTTTTCGTCAGAAAAATGACTTTCAGCATTCTATATCACTTACTATATTTATTTAAGCCTCCTAATAATTATTAGGGTCAATTATGGAATTATTTCTTAATTTCTCATAATTAATCAATTAAATTCCTTATTTAACGGTGCGGGTTCTTACACTGCCGCAGCTGCCGGCCATCTCGGCTCGGCTTGTACTTGTGAGTTAAAAACAATGTTTTTATTAAATTACTTTATTAATTTTTTGTCCAAAATACCCTTGTCCCTATCCGTTGCTTCCCTCCAGATTATTCAAACCGAAACATTGTTTCCCTCAAAATTATTAAAACCTAAACATTGCTTCCCTCGAAAATAACCTTCCACCAAGCGCGTCGCCGCCGCCATCCGACCATCTCGGTTCGGCTCTTACTTCTGAGTTAATTTTTTTTTTTATTAAATTATTTTATTAATTTTTTGTCCAAAATACCCATGTCCCTATCTGTTGCTTCCCTCTAGATTATTCAAACCCAAACATTGCTTCCATCCAAAATACCCCTCCACCAAGCTTGCCGCCACCACCGTCCAGCTGTCTCAGCTCGGGTCGTACTTGTGAGTTAAAAATAATTTTTTATTAAATTATTTTATTATTTATTGTCCAAAATATACTTGTCCCTATCTGTTGCTTCCCTCCAGATTATCCAAATCGAAACATTGCTTTCCTCCAGATTATTCAAACCATAACATTGTTTCCCTCCATATTATTCTATAATAACCCTAGTTATATGACTTTTAAATTAGAGGGTTATAATGAGGACCTTATGGTCATAAATAGAATGAGGATGAGATTTTAAGAATTTTGATACCCATATTGAGGGTATTTTGCACAGATAAATTTTTATTTGTTAATTTTGACTGTTGACGCAGTAACAGTTAGTAGAATAGCTCCAAGTTAGCAAATTATAGTTAGAGAACTAATCTAATGATATAAACATCATGAATGATGTTAGGATATGATTTGATGAAGATTGATACCCATATTGGGGTATTTTTGAAAAGTCACTTCTGCCGGGTATTTTGTACTGCTGTAGCAGCAGCCGGTAGAATCCCGAAATGGGAAAAAGATGAGAAAATAGAAATAAAGACCAATATATGCCTAAAAAGTAATAACTAGACCAAAATTGTTAAATTTAAGAAGATTATGGAATCCGGGTACAATTAAGAACACCGGTAAAGACTACAGTGCAATTAAACAACTGTTAGTGGATCTGTGATTGACTAATCAAATTTTTAAGTTATGAACATGATAATTAGACAAAATTAATGTTAAGTACTTAAAGTTAGATTCTTGGGAGTTTCTGGGTAAAATTTTTGATGACGGATCAATTAAAAATTACACTGGGTCTCACTAAAGGACGAATGGTCACTTAGTGACATGGCACCCCTAATTAGGGCACCCTTCCCCTTCCCCCTCATTATGAATCAGCCCCCCTCTTCTCAATTCTCTCTCTAAAATTTGATTTTCAAACTTTGCTCTCACTTCTCTCTAAGATTTCTCCTCCAAAACCTCTCCAGATCACTAAACCTCATTCACAAAGATTGTTCCCCTCACTCTCCTCTTCACAACCATACCATTTTCATGGTGTGAAACAAATTTTGTGGTCATTTCCTTCATGTACAGACATGGTTTTTGAAGCTCCAAGGGCCATGGAGTTGTGTTCTTGAGCTCTCTTGAAGAACCACATTTGGTTGTTTGATTCTTGTGATTTGTGGGTAAGTTCTCTTGATTTTTTTATTATGAAAAATCTCATCTTTTCTTCTTCTGTTCTTGAGCTCTAACTCATGAGAATGTTCATGAAGGTTTGTTCTTGCTTAAAGGAGGGTTTTTGGTGGAAAAAGGTGGAGACTTGAGCTAAAAGAGGAACCTTGAAGATGTAAGCTTCCATTTGGGAAATATGAACCAAAAAGCCTCCCTTTTTCTTGTTGAGTGCCTCGGTTTTGATATGTTCATGAGGAGAATGTTGTTTAAAATTTTTTAAAGTAATGGTTTGATGAATATCTTTAAGGGTGTGTGTGTTTTGAACCATGGAATCATCGATTTGATGAGTAAAGGTGCCACCTTTGGACCTTTGTGTGTTGTTCATGTAAAAAGATGAACATGAACCCTATATGGACCCTTGATGATTTCAGCCATGTCATGTAATAATAAGATTTGATGACAAAAAAATTTGATTAAGTTGTTAAGTGTGGAAAAATGATTAGAAAGATTAACTAGGTGTTAAATTCTAAGTAAAACTCATTAATCATGATTAATAATGGCTAAAAACATAATTAAAATAGCCCATCAATTCTGCCCCATAAAGTATATAAGGGTTTAGTTGTGTTAAAATTAAGGGGATGATGAATTAAGGGATTAATTAAGGGTAGGATTAATTAACAAAAGTAATTAAGGATCTAACTCTAAAATATGATTAAAGTAAGGTTTAGGTACACTAATTAAGTAATTAGTAAAATTTAAGTATCATGACATAATGGGACTAAGGAGATTTCATAATGTGCCTTAATAATAGAAAAATTAAAGAATTAAGGTGAATTAGGATTTATAATCAAAAGTAATTAAGGTTTGTTAACTAAACACATTTAAGGCTAAGTAACCAATTTTTTAGGATAAATTAGGGAGAGAATATCTCCCTCCACATAAGTCATATAGGGATTTTCCTTATATCAAATTTAAGCTTGAGATGTTAGCTATGTGGTGTCAAAATTTGGTATCAATTGAAGATGTATTACATTTTGTATGTTCGTTTGAGTGAAGACTGCACAGGGAGGCCATGTGCAGGGGCTGTACATGGCTGCAACTTCCACGAATTGTTTATCCCTCTTTTCTTACTCAAATTAGGCTCATAATATTTCGAATTAAAGCTAAAGGTGTCTAGTTTTCTAAATAAAAATTTGGGAGTAATTGGTATAGTAGATTTTCCAGAATCTCAGAAATGGTAATGGATGTTTAGGGCCCTGTTCGGAGTTGGCAAACAGCTTTGTTTGTCCAACTTCAAATGGTGATAACCGGAGCTAAGGAACTCCAAATGAGGCATGTGATACCTTGTTGGAAAGGTAATTGCGTTTGGATTAACATAATAAAAGATGAGAATTTTATAACAAGTGAGTTGCACTCAGTGACTAAAAAACAGAAGCATATACAGTTATGGGAAAACCGTAAAGTGATATTTAAGCTAAGTGGGCTTAGGGGAATCCTTAGTAACTTATAATAATCATATATATGACTTGGAGGAGTTGAAAATAATCTAAGTTATCTATGTGAGCCTTGCATGTGATTCTAAGCTATGTAAGTAATCGAAGATTAAGGTGGCTTGTAATAATGCACTAAAATATGTAATAAGTAATAATTGGTCTAGACTTCTAATGGACATATTATTGGCATATGAGTATGAAAAGTGGAATCATTAAATGATTAAGTCGTGGATTTGAATTAATTAATGAATATGTAATTAATGATGTGAATGGTTCCTACTCTAGGTGTACCTAGAGAACTGTGCACTTGAGGATTTTGTTGGAGCATACGTAATATATTGGAGTGTGGGCTTGTGCTAAGCTCCCTGAGGTAAGCTCCTAGTTCTAGTTGACTCCTCTCTCTTGTGGCCCCACCATGATGGTGGGCATTACAGTTGTATTATATGAGAGTATATGGTATGATGTATATGTGCATTCATTCACATTCATATAGATGTTATATGGTCTTGATGTTATGCTGATGCACTGATGATATATGTTATGAGGATCCTGGCTAGTGATCATGGTATGTAGGCTGCCTATGACTTGACTCTGGAAGCTATTTTATATTGAGGTTGTGTTGACTGTCTATGGCTTGACCCTGGAAGTCACACATGTGTAACCGTCTATGGCTTTGACCCTGGGGTTACACAAGGATGATATGATGATGCTATGTTTATGCTGTATGTCTGTATTATATGCTTTATATCTAACTTGTCATGCAGGAAGTGGGCTCAGGGGTTAGAGGATCCTTTATGAACCTTGAGCTTACTGAGATGTGGTTATCTCACCCGATTTGGGGACATCATTTCAGGTACCCAAAGTAGTGGTGATGCTTCTAGGGGCAATGCCCCCGCATTGGAGTGGTTGATGATGCAACTGATGATTTTATATAATGTTTAGACTTGATGTTGGCATGTAGACTTGTTCCCATGCTTAATTATTTTATGGAGATTATTGTATGTATTTATTTAGGCTCATGATTGTATCCTTAGAGCCATGGATGATTTACTGATGCTTTTATACTTTGAATTAATATAGACTTGATGCATGTATTCAATTAATTTTGGCATGGAGCGTTATTGTTTGTATTGACCCATTGAGGGGATTGTAGTCCGTGTGGGACTTGCAAGCTATCTGTTTAAATTATTGTATTAATCAGGTTAACTGTATGTGTGGGACCATGTTCCCAATTATCCGAAATACAGCTGTTATGCTGTCCGTGAGACTCCGTCAGGAAGGACACTTGATGTCATATCTTGATGGTCAATGACCACTAATACTGGCTCATGGGATTAATTAGTAGATGTATTATTAGATTTACGCTTTCGCAGTATCTCACGTGAACGTTTTTAGAAATGTTTTCATAAAAGGTTTTGGAAAAAGTTTACTATTATTTTTGTAAAATATTTTATTATTCTTTTAAAATAAAGTCTTTCACTATGTATGCCAAATATCATGTATGTTAACAACCAGAATACTACGGGTGTTACATATTCAATCTGAAACATTGCTTCCCTCCAAAATACCCCTCCACCAAGCGCGCTGCCGCCGCCATCAGGCCATCTCGATTTGGCTCTTACTTGTGAGTTAAAAATAATTTTTTATTAAATCATTTTATTAATTTTTTGTCCAAAATACCCCTGTCCCTATCCGTTGCTTCCTTCCAGATTATTCAAACTCAAATATTGCTTCCCTCTAGATTATTCAAACCCACACATTGCTTCCCTCCAAAATACCCCTCCACAAGGCGCGCCGCCACCACTGTCCAGCTGTCTCAGCTCGGGTCGTACTTGTGAGTTAAAAATAATTTTTTATTAAATTATTTTATTATTTTTTGTCCAAAATAAACCTGTCCCTATCTGTTGCTTCCCTCCAGATTATTCAAACCAAAACATTGCTTCCCTCCACATTGTTCAAACCATAACATCGCTTCCCTACAAATTACTCAAACCGAAACATTGCGTCCTTTCAAAATACCCCTCAACCAAGCGCACCGCCGCCACTATTCGGCCAGCTAGGCTCGTACTTGTGTGTGAAAAATAATTTTTTATTAAATTATTTTATTAATTTTTTGTCCAACATACCCTTGGCCCTATCCGTTGCTTCCTTCTAGATTATTCAAACTGAAACATTGCTTCCCTCCAAAATACCCCTCCACCAAGCGCGCCCCCGCCGTTGTTCGACCAGTTCGGCTCGTACTTGTGTGTTAAAAATTTTTATATTAATTTTTTTTTACTTTTTGTCCAAAATACCCTTGTCCCTATCCATTGCTTCCCTCTAGATTATTCAAACCGAAACATAGCTTCCTTCCAGATTATTCAAACCGAAACATAGCTTCCTTCAAGATTATTCAAACCATAACATTGTTTCCCTCCAGATTATTCAAACCGAAACATTGTTTCCTTCCAGATTATTCAAACCCAAAGATTGCTTCCCTCCAAAAGTACCGCCGCCGTCGTCCGGCCGTCTCGGCTCGTACCTGTGAGTTAAAAATAATTTTTTTCCCAAAATACCCCTGTCCCTATCCGATGCTCCTCTCCAGATTATTCAAAGCGAAATATAGCTTCCCTACAGATTATTAAAACCAAAACATTGTTTTCCTTAAGATTATTCAAACCAAAATATTTCATCCGTCCAAAATAACCCTGCACCAAGCGCGCCGCCGCGGCCTTCCGGCCGTCTCTGCACGGCTCGTACTTGTTAGTTAAAAATAATTTTTTTATTAAATTAATTTATTATTTTTTGGCCAGAATACCCTTCTCCCTATTCGTTTCTTCCCTCAAGATTATTCAAACAAAAACATCGCTTCCCTCTAGATTATTCAAACTGAAATATTGCTTCCCTCTAGACTATTCAAACCGAAACATTGATTCCCTCCAAATTATTCAAATCGATACCTTGCTTCCCTCCAAAATAGGATTTTGCACTATAACCGGTGCACCATAACCGGTTATGGAACCGACCCGCATTAAATAAAAAGAACCGATTTTTTCAAATTAGTATTTTAAAACCAACCAATTACGAACCACTTCTAAATTAAAACCTGAACCAAATTTTTACTTACGAAGTCTCTCGACCAATTATGAACCTAAATCAATTCTCTCGGCCAAATTCCCAAATCATGGAAGTAGAAGTGTAGAACCCTAATTTTTTCGACGAAGCCAATCTCGAAATTTATTTGTAACCGGTGCATTGCTTACTCTAGCTCTCCACTCCCTTCATCTTTGACTTTAAACCTCGTCATTGTTGCCATCTGAAGTAGTTCGTTGTGGTGAGTTGTTTTATTTCCGTTCAGATTTTCGCTTGTTTTCGTTATGCACTTCTTAAACTGATTTAGGGATCTATGTATTAATTATTAAAATTTGGGGGGTTTCGATTTCTGAACAAGTAGGGTTTATTTTCCTTCAGAATGGTTTTCACTTTTAATCTCTTTGCATTTGCCTTTCCAATACGATTCGAAGACCTTCATTGGCTATTGATATTTGTCTCCTTTGAAGACCTTCCTGCAGTCGCTCTCCAATTCATAGGTCTGCACGCTCACGTTCAAGATCATTCTCACCTCGGAGGTAATTTTTTTCAAGTCATTGCTACTGATGTTGACATTAAAGCTTTTAGCTTTCCTGAAGCTACATTTTCATGATGATGTGAGATGAATTCTGTTTATCAGAATGGATGAGTTCTGTTTCTAGCAAAGGGTTTTTTGAACATTATTATCCTAACTCATGATTTGATAATTGATTTTTTTTCATTTTTATAAAATAATACTAATATTTTATTTTATTTAGGGTAAAAAATTAATAAGGATTCAAAAAATTATGACCGAGATTATTTATTATGTTTGTGTTTCCCCAGTGAAGATGGTATTAGATTCTCTGAAGATTTTTTATTTTTTATTTTTAGTGCCTAACAATTTAATATATATATATTGTGTATCAATCATTTACTCTTCAAAATAAATGATTGACTCGAGATTTTTATTAAATGGTGTCATTAAAAGAATGAGAAACTGGTTCTGCTGTGAACTTTCTTTTCAATAACTTGCTAGAAAGACCTAAGGTGGAGTTTCTTAAGATGGTTTCACTGAATAAGGTGGGGTAAGCAAACCTTCAGACGATTATGCTGGAATCTTGAAATATTAATTGAATGTGAGCAATTGTTTCACCTTCAGAGAATTTTGAAGAAAATATTCAATGTTTTGAAAAATAAAATAAGGATGTTGATGATTACATTTGCCGACTACCATTGTTTTTGCATCAAAATTGTCTCTGTTATTTTTCCTTTTCCATTTCCCTTTTTTCTAAAAGCCATATTGGGGTAATGATTCTATTTCAAAATTGTCTCTGTAAACTTTCTTTTCAATAACTTGCTAGAAAGACCTAAGGTGGAGTTTCTTATTTGTTCATAATTTATAATTCGATCCTAGAAATTGTATTCATCTTTATTCGCAGGTAAATTCGAATAACTTTTCAAAAGAATGACATAGCGTTTTCAATAACTTGCATGTTCAGAATTGTATTCATCTTTATTCGCAGGTAAATTCGATCATAAAAATAGAATCTTTTCCTTCCATTTTGCGTTTTCGATCGAAACCCTTTTTTCATTCATTCCTTTTGTTTCCTCTGGAAAACCATCGAAAATAGAGAACTAGTTGCTTAGAAAAAAAAACAAAAATCATGGTGGCTGGCTGCATGAGCTTGCTTTGAATAATACAGTTCTCAAGGCACTGAATTTTTACTTGACAGATATTGCCAATGTCAGAATTGAGGACCTTGAACTTATAGCCAAAAATTGCCCCAACTTGGTCTCTGTGAAAATTACTAATTGTGAGATCTCACTTCACTTCACTGGGAAAAGCTTGACCTCAAGCTCAACAATCTCACTTCACTTGAGGTACTTTGTTTCTTAGCTCTTTTTTTTTTTTAAAGATTAAAAAAAGGTTTGGGCATTTCTGATTTGTTTGTTTTTACATGCTACACCAGGGGTTGAGATCATGTGTTAATTTGAAGTGGCTATCTGTTGTAGAAAACAAATTAGAAAGCTTAGAAGGAGTTCAAGGACTTACTAAGCTCACAGTAAGTAGCTGCTTTGTCATTATCACCTAAGCTCCTGGTTTTATTTTGTTACTTTTTAATTTAACAGCTATTCCTATGTATCAGTATTTTTTTTGGGACTTAGTTAATTATGTTAGAGTATACTTGTTATTAATATCCTAATATAGTGGCATTTCCAAGGGCTCAAGTCTCTACCTTTTTAGATTAAATTTGCCATTAATCTTTCATTTCACAGGTTGTGCTGAAATTTGATCGAGTAATATTATTCTTTGAATTTGATTACTATCTTTAAAGCTTTTGAAAGAGTGGCATTCTACTGAGTTCTTTTATGAAATGAGGATTTTTCTATCTTTCTTCACGTGCTTGTTTGTTTACGCATGCATATGTCCAGAATAATGAACTTATTTCTTGTCAAACAATCTGCCTATGATTAATTAAGGGCAAACCCCACTGCACTGATTTTGAATGGTGAGACTTCTTACATGATCATCTGCTAACCACATCTATTTTGAAGGTTAACCCAGAACAATGCATATGTCCATTTTTTTTTTGCAGAGATGGTTTCCCAACAAGATGCTACCTGTTCGACCTCGGTTGCCCTTGATATTGATTGATTATTGAGTTTGGATTTCTTGTCTTTGGATTTATATTCTGTCTTTGGATTTCTTTTCTTTGCCTCTATTTTGTTACCTTGGAGCACATGGATAGTGATCCATGAAAGAAGGGATTTCATTTACTTTTTTCCCTGTCTGATATAGTTCTCTGCTAGCAACACTGATTTTGCATCTGTAATGCTAAGCTTGAATTTCATCTTGTATGTAGCTTATATATGATTTTTTCTTTTTCCACTTAAACATTTGTTACCCTTATGTAAAATTTTATTCACTATAATTCAAAATATTGTAGCCTAATTCATCCTCAGCAGCATTTTTTAATTGTTGGTTCTGTTTGTGCAGGCTGATGATAATGAAGATGGAAAATTGTCGCAGTGCAAACTGTGAAGGCTACAGTGAAGCTCTTCAGATGCTGCTGTGAGGAAACTTGAATACAATATCATAGGGTATTTTGGTGTGCAATTGGAGATTCCATGGCCTTGATATCTATTTGATCCTCGATTCTATAAAGATCTATATTCTGTGAAAAGCAAATACACAAATTTTGGTGGTTAACCCGTTTGGAAACTGAATTATATTCCATGGCCTTGATATTTATTTGCTGATTATATTCTGTGACAAATAATAAGACAGATTTTTAGCATATTCTGTTACCGGTTCACATGTTAGGATTTTTATATTCATATAGCTCAATTAATTGAGTCTTTTCTTTTATATTTTACTTAACTGCAGTCCGCAATGTCTTGATTCTTTCGTACCATATATTAATTATTAAATTCATGTGTCTTCTTCTGTTCAGCAAGTTTAGTTATCCAATCATCTAGCTTCTGGAAATTGTGCATTTGACAAAATAAGAAAGACCCCAGTTTGCAACCTTAAGGTGTAAATTGTCTAATACTTTTATAAAAAGATATGAAGCATCTCAGCAATCTAATTCTTCTTTGGCACAGTGCAAAAAGTTGGAAAAAAGAAAAAAAATCTTCTTGAAAACCGGTTTGGAAGTGGTTCTAGTTCGAAACCGATTTGAAACTAGTTCATAAACGGTTCGGGTCGAACCGGTTCGAACCAGTTTCATTTTTTATAAAAAACCGGTTCAAAGAACTGAACCGGTTCTTCAATAAAACCGGTTCGGGTCGACCCATGCTCATTCCTACTCCAAAATACCCCTCCATCAAGCGCGCCGCCGCCGTCCGGCCGTCTCGGCTCGGCTCCTACTTGTTAGTTAAAAATAATTTTTTTATTAAATTAATTTATTAATTTTTTGACCAGAATACCCCTGTCTCTATCCATTGCTTCCCTCCAGATTATTCAAACTGAAACATTCCTTCCCTCCACATTCATCAAACCATAACATTGCTTCCTTCCAAATTATTCAAGCCGAAACATTGCTTCCCTACAAAATAACCCTCCACCAAGCTCGCTGCTGCAGCTGCCGGCCATCTCAGCTTGGGTCGTACTTGTGAATTAAAAATAATTTTTTATTAAATTATTTTATTAATTTTTTGTCCAAAATACCCCTGTCCCTATATGTCGCTTCCTTCCAGATTATTCAAACTGAAACATCGCTTCCCTCCAGATTATTCAAACCATAACATTGCTTCCCACCAAATTATTCTAACCGAAACATTGCTTCCCTCCAAAATACCCCTTGTAATGCTCGGTCGCTTCAAGAATTAATGACAATCCGCACATACTAACACGAGACTTTTTAGTGTGCTTTTTCCTCACTCACACACTTACTGTAAAAACATCCCAGGAGGTCACCCATCCCAGAATTGCTCCAAGTCAAACATGCTTAACTACAAAGTTCTACCGTTACGGACTACCGAAAATACCTCTCACCAAGCACGCCGTCGTCCGGTTGTCTCGGCTCGGCTCATACTTGTTTGTTAAAAATAATTTTTTATTAAATTATTTTAATAATTTTTGCCCAAAATACCCCTGTCCCTATCCGTTTCTTCCCTCCCGATTATTCAAACCAAAAAATTGCTTCCCTCCACATTATTCAAACTATAACATTGCTTCCCTCCAAATTATTCAAACCGAAACATTGCTTCCCTCCAAAATACCCCTTCACCAAGCGCGCTGCAGCAGTTGCCGGCCATCTCGGCTCGGATCGGCTCGTACTTGTGAGTTAAAAATAATTTTTTGTCTAAAATACCCCTGTCTCTATCCGTTGCTTCCCTCCAGATTATTCAAATCGAAACATCGCTTCTCTCTAGATTATTCAAACAATAACATTGCTTCCCTTGAAATTATTCAAACTGAAACCTTACTTCCCTCCAAAATACCCCTTGTAACGCCCGGCCGCTTCAAGAATCAATGATAATCCCTACATACTAACATAAGACTTTTCAGTGTGCTTTTTCCACACTCGCACATTTCTTGGGAAAACTTCCTAGGAGGTCACCCATCCCAGAATTGCTCCAAGTCAAGCACGCTTAACTATGGAGTTTTACCGTTACGAGTTACCAAAAATACCCCTCCACCAAGCGCACCGCCACCGCCGTTCGGCCGTCTCGGTTCGGCTCGTACTTGTTAGTTAAAAACAATTTTTTATTAAATTATTTTATTAATTTTGACCAAAATACCCTTGTCCCTATCCGTTGCTTCCCCCCAGATTATTCAAACCGAAACATTTCTTCCGTCCACATTATTGAAACCATAACATTGCTTCCCTCCAAATTATTCAAATCGAAACATTGCTTCCCTCCAAAATACCCCTCCTCCAAGCGTGTTGTCGCTGCTGTCGGCCAATTCGACTCGAATTGCTTAGCGTGCTTGACTTGGCGCAATTCTGGGATGGGTGACCTCCTAGGAAGTTTTCTCAAGAAGTGTGCGAGTGAGAAAAAAGTACATTAAAAAGTCTCGTGTTAGTACGTGGGGATTGTCATTGATTCTTTAAACGGTCGGGCGTTACAAGGGGTATTTTGGTAGGAAGCAATGTTTCGGTTTGAATAATTTGGAGGGAAGCTGTAACATCCCACATAATTAGGAAAAATATATGTATTGCTATAAGGAATATGGAAGCGTGTGTTAAATTCAAATTATATGTTTATACATGCCTTGTCTTCAAATTATATAGCTATTTTCCCTAGAGTGGAATTAAATAAATTTAGGGAATTATTTGAAGTACAATTGGAGTGGGCATGTATTTAGACGTTGAAACTCTTGTTTTAAAAAAAAAAGAAAAAGAAATATAGGAACAATTTAAATGTAACCTATAGAAAGCCTACCAATACCTAAGTGATAGTTAGCAAGTTAGTGGGCTAATTCATAAAATAGTAGAACCATTGGGTTTATATTTTGGACCCAATATCCCTCAATGGCCGACGACCCATGAGTCTTTTGTGGGACTTAACTTCAGCCCAATATCCTATCCATCCTCACCTTATTTTAGGAGTCCTTCAAGGCAGTTCATGATTTGTTAGGGATCTACAAATGGCAAAATTCAGCCACTTGGTTCTACCTAGTCCCATGCGCTTTGTGGGCAGAAAGCAAACTGAATTCTTGTGGCATTAGTCAAGCCCAATCAGCTTTTCATTCATGCAACCAATGAGGGAGGAGTGGGGCAGTTTGCATGTCATCTTATTGGACAAAAAATCTTTCTCTATCCTACACTCTCCTATGCGCTGAATCAAGGGAAAGGACATGCATCAGAATGCATGTGTTTTTAGTGGTTAGTAGGTTAGGCACTCAGCCATCTCACCTTCATTCCTTGTGCGCCTAGAATGATGAACAACAAGCTGATTGCTTGTGAGACTAACTAAACCCAGTCAGCCTTGCCAACTACTTGCAGCCAATGAGACCAAGAAGAATTTTGAATGGTGTCATTTTGATTCAGCATTCACAATCCTTATCCCTCCATCCCTTGTGCGCACATTAGGTGGAAAAGAACAATAGAAATTCTGGCCTTCCTCTCCAAAATAAAACCAACGTCATTCTCCTCCTCTCAACCTCCCAAAGTCGTGAGTTTGTAAGGAGCACAAAGAAATAAAAACTCATCATCCTCTCATCTCTTTCCTTGACCGTATACATACCTAGGAAACAACACAAAGGAAACTTTCTTGCATCTTCCACTTCCTTCCAGCCGCGAGCTCCATGAGCAGAACACAAGACACTTAGCATCTTCTCCTTCCATTTTCTTTGTTGGCCGAAACCCACCTAACTAGAAGGTAAGGTATTCATCTCTTCCACGTTCATACACGTTTCGCTCAGCTTTGATGGGAATGTTTCTCTGTTTGCATGTAGTTAGAGTCCGAAGTCTTGGAGTATAAGAGAATTCTTCGTTGCATTCAGATTAAATTTAGACTTTCATCTTCCTTCCCTTCTCATTGTGCGCACAATCAGCACCTTGAAGGGCTGGACTTGTTTTTTTACAAAAAAAAAAGCATCAGAAGATTGAGGTGTTGTTCCTTGTTCTAATCTTAGCCCTGAAAGTGCATGCAATAAGGTAACTCGGGTTTCAAACTTCCTTCCTCTCTTCTCTGTTTCGGTTTACAGCATGCTTTAGGGAGTTAGTTTTCTTAATTCCCATTCTCTTGTTTCTTCCCTATTGGATCCTTGGACCTAGGATTGAAAACGCAAAAGAGACCCGAACGGTGAGCTCGGAAGATAGCTCTTTTACGAATTGTGGGACTGTTTGTGTGGTTATGTTGTATTTTAAGCCTTGCATGTGGAGGATGTAGTTGGACAGCTTGTTTAAAGACCCCCCTTAGCGCACCTATGGCCTTGTAGAGTTAAATTTGTGAATAAAATGTCATGAACCTTTTGTTTTGTTGAAACCCGAATTGGTATGCTTGGGAAATGTTGGATTTTTTCACTGTTTATGAGTAGACAAAAAAAATTAGCTGAAGTCAGAATTTGTTAGGGCTTGAACCATGCAAACCGTATAGGAAAAAAAGGGGTCTAGAGGGATGAAAACGTCATGCAACGTATAGGAAAAATGCGACGTATAATTCTGACTTGTTACATTTCTTTTTAGGTGCGCATAAACTCTAGTGTGTGGACTATTTCGCTGCTGTTTGGTAATTTATTTGTGGCACGCGAGGTAAGTGTTAGGTGGCATTATCTAATGTGACTATTAGCTAGTGTATAGAATTGTGAATTGTTGCTCACATGTGCCTTGGATTCATATTCTGTTATATATTACATGTATTCTGTCTTTGAACGTATTATGACGGAAATTCTGCTATGAGAAGTAAATGTTATGCAGGAGGTTGGTATTAAGAAAATACATGAAATATATGCTATTACAATGATGATCTAGTCATACATATGTATATCATAATTCATCTGTTTCTTTTTGTGTGTGAAGCATATCATGGCATACATGCACGAATTTCATGCTGCTCATGGACTAAGAATATTTATATAAGTAAGCATACGTTTGAGCACGCATCATATAGGCATCCCTTCGGTACCAGGGTATGGGACACTTGGCTTCTGTCCGCATAGGCCACAGTTGGAATTCACCTTTGAGGAGCCATTATGGAATATCCACTGTGTATGTTAGTACGTGCACGACAGTGCTATGAACGTACCTTATGAAGGCGTTATATACGCACTATGATGATATGTTAAACAATTGATCGAATAAGTTAAAATGTTGATGCGACTGTTTTGGAATTCTGTGCCTAGTTTAATATTGTTGCATTACTGGTTTTGCTATCACACTACTGAGATTTTTCTCACCTCTTTTGGGGCTCACTTTTTATAAAATTGCAGGAGGACGAAAAAGCATATGACGACGTTTTATTTGCTGTTTACTGCTGCTGTTTGGGATTTTTGCTGTTGTCTGCTTGTCTTATGGATGTTAACTGTTTGCCAGTTGGATGACTGTATTATTGTAATATTTTGGGAAGTTTGGATTACTGTTGGAAGCATGATTTAGCTTCTGTTTTAAGATTTTTATAGTCGGTTTGCACTTTGGAAAAATTCTGGAAACGTTTTGCGAAAACTAGTTCTCAAGGTTTTGAATGCAGCTTTATAATTTATATGTGTGCGAAGCCCCACGTATCTAGTTTTTGATTACATAAATTTTACAATGAAATTCTGAAGGCACGATTTATTATGATTTTTGCACGAAGACAGGTTTTTCAGGAAAATGATTATTTCAGCAGGCCATGTGTTTCACTAAGTTTTCACACTGTTTTAATTTCTTTTGACCAGATTTGAATACAAAATTTTTAACGAGACTTAAAAATGAAATTGCAGAATTTATTCATAACATTATGACTCTAATCCGCTTAGCAGACAACTCTCCTGGATGCATATGGGGAGGGTGTCACACTAAATGGTATCAGAGCGGTTTTGGTTCATGGTGTCTGTTTGCTTGTTGAATTGTTTGCTGCTTGCTGAATTGTCTGCTGATTGTAATTAACTGTTAAATAATTGTGTTTGCTGTATGATAAGATGTGTAATTGTTGAGATATATTATTTGTTAACATTAGACTGTTAGAACTATACTGTGATAGGGACATATGCATTATTAGCTTATCTGATTTGAACCCAGAGTACCTACTTGGGATTACTGTCATGAATAGCTTGCAGTGAGTCTGATCAGCTCATTTCGTGGCATTGTGAGTGCAGAAACATGGCAGGTACCCGTGGTTCTACTCAGGGAAGATCTAGTAATGCACCTGACGACCTTATCCCTACCGTAGGGGGGTTGGCCACTTTTGTCCAGAACATAAGTCAAGAGTGCAGAGAATATCGGCATCAGAATCCTAACCAACCCCAGGTGCAGGACAATGCTGAGGAAATTGCCAGACGGAGGTTTAAAGACTTCTGAAACTTCCAGCCACCTACATTCGAAGGTGGGGGTAATCCTGAGGCTGCAGCAAGATGGCTGCAGATGATCGAGCATATATTTGAACGTATTGTAAGTAACTGGCCTTGAAGGCCGTAGCATGTGAGAGGGAAAAACAAAAATTTTCTTATGCGGAATTACACATGCAATCAAGAATCATGCTTTATGACAGTATGATGTTACCTTTGTTTGTGAGTTCAAAACTCCAAGACAATCAGTGTTAGGTTTGAAGGGTTCAAACCCTCTAACGTTGATCCACATCACCCACGTCAAGATGCAAGAACTCTTCTTGTCAAGCCACCAATTGACCACCACAAAGAGGCTTGCTATGCGCTCAATAGGTGAAGAAGGAGGCTAGGTAAATGTGTTTAGAAGAGTGAAGTCTTCAGCATGAAAACTTCACAAGAGTGGGAATGGATTGGAGTAGAATTGGCTAGGTCTTTTTCTGAAAACCTTAAGGAGAACTTACCCCTAGTATGCGCACAAGAGAGTGAGAGAGTGAGAGAAATCAAATCAGAATTTTCACTTAAAAAACCAATAAAAGTGGCGCACAAGAGAGGAGAAAAAGGTGGAGTTGTTGCAATTCAAAATTCCCAACAACCTACCTTTGAATCCTCATGAGACTAGGTCTCTATCTAGTCAAGATTCTGAACTAATGGTCATCATATGACCATCCTATTCATGCGCCCCATTCAGCCCCAAAAGGGGTCCAGATACTTTGAGCTGTTGCATTCAAGTTTGAACCAACTAGCTCACTCATTCTCTCAACAACCAAATCTGATTGAAGCTTGTTTGTTTGAAAAAGATGACACTCATCTCCAACCAAAGTGGCGCCCCAAATCAGCCCCTGGAGATCTCCATAGATCTTCTCTTGATACAAGGGATTTGTTCCAACAAGATCTCATCTTATCCTTTTGTTATGAAACAACTTTTCATAGCCAATTCAAATTCGAATTCAACCATTTAAATTCAAACGTTCAAACATTAAAATTCTAAATTCAAATTCAAATTTCAAATTCAAATTCAAATTCAAATTTCAAATTCAAAATTCAAATTCAAAATTCAAAATTCAAATTCAAAATTCAAATTTCAAATTCAAAATTCAAAATTCAAAATTCAAATTCAAAATTCAAATCTCAAATTTCAAATTTCAAACTCAAAATTCGAATTTCAAAATTCAAATTCAAAATTCAAAATTCAAATTTCAAATTCAAAATTCAAAATTTAAATATTTGATAATTAATTTAACCAATTAAATTAATTAGTAATGTCTTGGACCATCCAAGCCCATTAACCATACCTTGCGCCCTCTCCCTCTTAGGTGGGCTTCCAAACTTCATCTCGGGCTAACAACCATTATCAGGCCCAATACCTTTAATGCTATATCATCATGACAATAAGGTGTTAGTGTGTGACCCATTAGGCCCAACATAGCTACTGACATAAACGGGCTTGGGCCCAACAAGCTCACAACCCATCTAATGACAACACAGAGCACTAGCAATGCTTTGTTGCCCCAGAGCCAGTTAGATTAATGACTTGATCATCCTATTACACATATTTGGTTGCCGTATGTATCTCCTTTCGTCTCGGTTACCTTCCCATTAAACCTAGGGTAAGGAAACGTATCAACCCTTGCGATTTAGGGTAAGCTTTATTTGAAATTGGGAATCTTCAATTTACTGACTCTAAAGGCATATCATCTCATGATCTCTTTTACTATGCATAGATTCCCGAGTCCCTGTAAATGTCATCCCGATTTCTCCGGTTTACGGATAACCTAATCTCTCATAGAGACTTGACGAATTCCTTCAGCTTACACCCTAGCCCTGTGCTCTTTCAGGACAAGCTCAACAGTATACCTATGAGTCTCCATGTTTCAGGCAGACGAGGTATACAATCAAAGCATGCCTTCTAGAACACAGTATAGGTAATAACTTCTGGTCTAAGGAAAGACATACCCAAATGTAAAGAGACTACTCTAATGATACTCTTTGTGAGATTTCCTCATTGAGTCTCTTTGTGGGTCTGTTCAGTGCGAGCTACATACCCTTATAGGTCCACCCATGACTTTAGCTAAGACATCTCCATATCTGTAGCTCATGAGGTCTTTACCTTGCATCCAAATACAAGTAGATAAGTCGTGCTAGTCTTACCCAAGATCACTGATCCCCATTCTCAGTGTCTCTAGACTAGGAACATAAAATTAGGAATAAATATCTGGTATCCTTAAATCCTCATGACCGTGATCTCATCACAAATACTTAAGAGATACCTATTTTATTCCAAGGAGTTTATCCAGTTTATTCATAATATATTAACAATAATATCGAGACTAAATATGAAACAGGATAAAAAGTGATTATTATTAATTTGCGACAAAAAGGTCTACATCAAATGTCCTTATTTAATCAAAAAGATTGTCTCTAGGACACCCATATACTAACAAGCTCCCACTTGGCCTAGAGCCAATAAGACCTAAGTCGTATACCCAAAGCCTCATAATGACTATAATGTTTTCTCTGAGAAACAACCTTTGTTAGAGAATCGGCTAGGTTATCATCTGTGGGAACATAATCCATCTTTACATCCATTCTATCAATGATTTCTCTAATCAGGTGATATCTTCGGAGCACACTTAGATCTTTGATGAGACCTAGGTTCCTTTGACTGCGCAATGGCTCCAGTGTTGTCGCAAAGCAACTGTATGGGCTCATCCACGCTAGGAACCACCCTTAGTTCAGATATGAACTTCTTGATCCACACAGCCTCCTTAGCCGCTTCTGAAGTAGCTATGTATTCAGCTTCTATCGTTGAATCTGCTGTTGTCTCCTGGTTGGAACTCTTCCAAGATACTGCCCCACCATTTAAGGTGAATACGAACCCTGACTGTGACTTGCAGTGATCTTTGTCACTCTGAAAGCTGGCATCAGTGAACCCTTTCACTGAAAGCTCATCAACCCCACCATAGACCAGAAACGCATCCTTAGTTCTTCTTAAGTACTTAAGGATGGTCTTGACTGTTGTCCAGTGACCCTCTCTAGGGTCAGACTAGTATCTACTCGTAATGGTCAAAGTATACGAGACATCTGGTCTCGTACATATTATGACATACATGATGGATCCAATAGCCGAAGCGTATGGAATTCCACTCATGCGATCCTTCTCAAGTTGTGACTTAGGACACATAGCCTTTGAAAGATGTACCCCATGACTGACGGGAAGAAAACCCCTTTTCGACCCTTCCATGCTAAACCTCTTTAGCATCTTGTCAACATACGTGGATTGAGATAAACCCAGCAGCCTCTTGGATCTATCTCTATAGATCTTTATACCAAGTATAAAGGCCGCTTCTCCCAAATCCTTCATGGTGAAGCTTTTTGAAAGCCACTCTTTCGTTATTTGTAATGTGGGGATGTCATTTCCTATTAACAATATGTCATCTACATAAAGTACTAGAAAGACGACATTACTCCCACTAACCTTCTTGTAAACACAAGGTTCATCCTCATTCTTGATAAAACCGTTACTCTTAACGACTTCATCAAAACGAATATTCCAACTCCTTGATGCTTGCTTTAGCCCATATATCGACCTTTGTAGTTTGCATATCATATGCTCCTGATCTTTGATTTCAAAGCCTTCAGGTTGTGTCATGTACACTTCCTCCTTCAAGAACCCATTCAAGAAGGCGGTCTTGACATCCATTTGCCAAATTCATAGTTGTGATATGCTGCTATTGCAAGCATGATCCTAATAGATTTGATCATGGAAACTAGTGAGAAAGTCTCATCATAGTCAACTCCTTGTCTTTGACAATACCCTTTCGCAACCAACCTAGCTTTGTAGGTCTGAATGTTGCCATCTGCATCAGTCTTTCTCTTAAAGACCCATTTGTTACCGATAGGAACTATTCCTTGCGGTTTAGGAACCAAGGTCCATACCTTGTTTTGATACATCGAATCCATTTCAGATTCCATGGCTTCAAGCCATCTAGAAGAGTCAACATCCTTGACTTCCTCTTCGTAGTTACTTGGTTCATCATCCTCGACGGTTTGATGATTCTCAATCACAAACCCATACCTCTCAGGTGGATGGATGACCCTTGTTGACCTACGGAGTTGTGTGTTTACTTCTCCATTGGAGAACGTCGCCTGCGGAGCAGACTCGGGTTCCTCAATCTGTTCATGTGATTCTTGAACTTCTTCAAGATCAATCTTACTCCCATTGGCTCCTTGAGAGATCAAATCCTTCTCAAGGAACTCAGCATTCTTTGACACAAACACCTTGTGTTCATCCATGGAGTAAAAGTAGTATCCCTTAGTACCTTTGGGATACCCCACAAAAAGACATTTAGTACTCTTAGCACTAAGCTTGTCTGATGCCAACGCTTTGACATAAGCTGGCGATCCCCATACCCTGAGGTAACTCAGGTTGGGCCTCTTACCATTCCATATTTCATATGGAGTGGTATGAACAGATTTAGATGGTACCCTATTTAGAAGGTATGCCGCTGTGTCTAAGGCATATCCCCAAAACGATTTTGGAAGTTGAGTCTCACTCATCATAGACCTGACCATGTCTAACAAGGTCCTGTTTCTCTTTTCGGAGACACCATTTTGGTGTGGTGTGTAAGGTGCAGTAAACTGCGAGAGAATTCCATTTTCTCTCAGACAATCCTGAAATTCATGGCTCAGATATTCACCACCACGATCTGATCGCAATGTCTTAATCATCTTGCCACGCTGTTTCTCTACTTCATTCCTAAACTCTTTGAATTTTTCAAAAGCTTCGGATTTATATCTCATTAGGTACACGTACCCAAATCTTGATTTGTCATCAGTAAAGGTAATGAAATAGGAGTATCCTCCTCTAGCCTCTATAAACATTGGCCCACAAACATCAGTGTGAATGAGTTCTAATAACTCACTAGCCCTATGACTCTCAAGCCCTTTGGGCTTGTGACAAGTCATTTTTCCAACTAGACAAGATTCACATTGTCCATAGGATTCCAAATCCATGGAATCTAGGTATCCATTTGCATGCATCCTAGACAATCTTGTTTCGTTTATGTGCCCTAGTCTACAATGCCAAAGATAAGATTGATTATTTGTCCTAGGTCGTTTTACAGCTATATTGAGCACTTTAGTTCCCATTTCCAGAACATATAATCCATTTATTAAAGAAGCAGTACCATAAACAATATCATTCGAAATGATAGAAAATGTACCATTCTTAATACTAAAAGTAAAACCATCTTGTTCTAAACAAGAAATAGAAATAATGTTTCTAGAAATGCTTGGATCATAAAGACAATTATTCAAATGCAATAAAAGGCCCGTAGGCAAAATGAGGTCGGCATCTCCAACAACATGAGCAGCAACTCTTGCTCCATTTCCAACGCGGAGGTCCACCTCATTCTTCTCCAATCTCCTAGGGCTCTTAAGCACCTACAACGAATTGCAAATTTGAGAACCACAACCGGTATCCAATACCGATGAAGTCAGATTAGCACAAGAATAATTTATCTCAATCATGTAAATACCTGAGGCGGAAGCATCACCATGCTTCTTGTCCTTCACACTCTTCAGGTAGTCTGGACAATTCCTCTTCCAATGGCCTTTCTTGCCACAATGGAAGCACTCAGCATCGCTTTTGTCCTTGGATGCATTCTTACCCTTCTTTTTTCCTTTCTTCTTCTTGGGTTTTCCTTTGGGCTTAAGGGAGTTGCCTTTTGCAAGCTCCTTGCCCTTACCTTTGGCCTTGCTAGGCCCACCAATCAGAAGAGCATGTGTCCTATCCTTCTTGATAGACACTTCAGCAGTTGTTAAAATGCTTAACAATTCAGGCAAGCTCACAAGCATCCCATGCATGTTGTAATTCATAATGAATTGACTGAAGGAAGGTGGAAGCGAGGTCAGAACTAAGTCATTACTTAGCTCGGCATCCATCACGAAGCCTAGATTTCCTAGCTTCTTAATGAGCCCGATCATCTTAAGAACATGACTGCTCACAGACATGTTCTCAGACATCCTGCATGAGAACAATTCTCTAGAGGCCTCATACCTCTCATGCCTGCCTTTAATGTCATACAACTCCTTGAGATGTAAGACAATAGAGGGAGCATCCATATGCTCATGCTGCTTTTGCAGTTCAGGTGACATGGATGCCAACATGATGCAGACAACCAACACATTGTCATCCATGTGCTGTTTGTGGGCCTCAAAATCAAATTCCGCGAACCCATCTTCCCCTTCCCTAGGAGCTACGGGTAATGCAGCATCCAGGACATAAGCTATTTTTTCGGCCCTAAGAACAATTCTTAAGTTCCGATACCAGTCCATAAAGTTTGAACCGGTCAGTTTGTTCGTATCGAGTATTGAGCGCAGTGACAGTGGATTAGTCATACTAAAAACTGAAAAGATGTAAAGATAATTTAATTAATATATTTCGTCATGTAGTAAAAAAACAAATTATTAAAGACTTTAAATAATTTGCCCCTCCCACTATTTTATCTAAGTCAATGACCCTTACCTTTTGACTTAGGGTTAATCTACTTTTAGATTTTATCTTAGTGAGATTAAGAGTGCGATTATCTATTTTAACCCCCGTCTGTGACCACAAGATTAATTTAAATAATGGGTTGATCCTTATCAACAGTATCTCATACCCTCTCTTAACATTAGGTTGACAACTCCTTGTCACTTAGTGGTGCATCTCATGCAACCAACCTATCATTATTACCCTATGCACATAAGCCCGGTTGGGCCTGCAACTTATGCCTCAGTTAAGCATTAACCAGCACCCTAAGTGTCTAACACTTCTAATAGTACTCTTACTCAACGAAACAGTGGGTCCCAACTGAGTTGTGGAGCACCACTATTTAGAGGAGGTTTGAGTAATATTGGTGGTGGGAGGTAATCATGCATAATAATTTATTCCTTTTAAGGGTTCCTTTTATTTAGGGTTTATTAAGTCTCATCAAACACATATGTATAATTATCATGCTAGTCGTATCCTATGTCAAACATATATCGGATTACACTAGTCGTAATTGGACACGCATAATAATACATACAAACGCAGTTTGTCCAACTCATGCATACTAGACGTCTTAAGTCATATAAGCATACATTCGCGATATACTATCTCATGCATACTAGTCGTACAAAGCATACAGTATATAAAACATTTTTATTTGAGATATGCATGGTGCTCGCGCATTCGTCCATCTTGCTTCTCAAGCCACGACTGCTTGTCGTCTAAACGCCATTAGCCTAATTTTTCTAGTTACAAATAATTAAAGAAACTCCAAAACATCTTTGGAGGGACAAATGAAAATTACAAAATTCGAAATTCAAATTACACCTCTAATAGAGCAAAATTACACATTAATTTAAAAATTTGAAATTCAAATTTCGGGCACCATGACCATCCCCTTCCTCTTTGCACCTGAAAGGATAAACAACTTTGCAAGCACAAGATATCAAATATCATAACAAATATTTTCTCACTTATATTTTGATAATTTATCAATTAAAATATCAAAACAATAATCAAATTTCAAAAACTCCTAGTTTTCCAAGAATGGCTGAATCTTGTATCATTATACATGATTCAAACCCTTTTAAATTCTTTCTCAAAAAATACAAAAAATAAACCATACACACTACCATATCACAATA
Source organism: Gastrolobium bilobum (assembly GCF_033153095.1). Taxonomy (NCBI): domain Eukaryota; kingdom Viridiplantae; phylum Streptophyta; class Magnoliopsida; order Fabales; family Fabaceae; genus Gastrolobium; species Gastrolobium bilobum. The sequence continues at coordinate 50,848 of NW_026899622.1, read as the reverse complement.
TGGTCGAATCATACATCACATGTACAAGAAATTTTATCACAAAAATTTATGCTATGATCATGAACAATTCATGGAGAAAACCAAGCATTTGAATATTCACTTCATGGCAGAATCATATTCCTTTTATAAAAATATGTTTCTTTTAAAAACTTTCACAAAGAATTATGAAGAAACAGAACCATGAATACACGTAGATATATGAACATTATAATCATATTAGTAAAGTTCATAAAAAGACAATCTTTAACATTTTAAAGTATTGAAATTTATATTCACATGCAAAGAATCTATCTTTAACCTCTTTAAAGAATTTTTTACCGTGAGAAAATAAATTTCACAAACAAAGTACCATCACCCGCCGATGGTAAAGCGACCGGGCTCTGATACCACTTGTAAGTAACTGGCCTTGAAGGCCGTAGCATGTGAGAGGAAAAAACAAAATTTTTCTTATGCGGAATCACACATGCAATCAAGAATCATGCTTTATGACAGTATGATGTTACCTTTGTTTGTGAGTTCAAAACTCCAAGACGAACAATGTTAGGTTTGAAGGGTTCAAACCCTCTAACGTTGATCCACACCACCCACGTCAAGATGCAAGAACTCTTCTTGTCAAGCCACCAATTGACCACCACAAAAGGCTTGTTATGCGTTCAATAGGTGAAGAAGGAGGCTAGGTAAATGTGTTTAGAAGAGTGAAGTCTTCAGCATGAAAATTTACAAGAGTGGGAATGGATTGGAGTAGAATTGGCTAGGTTTTTTTTCCTGAAAACCTTAAGGAGAACTTACCCCTAGTATGCGTACAAGAGAGTGAGAGAGTGAGAGAAATCAAATCAGAATTTTAACTTAAAAAACCAACGAAAGTGGCGCACAAGAGAGGAGAAAAAGGTGGAGTTGTTGCAATTCAAAATTCCAAAAAACCTACCTTTGAATCCTCATGAGACTAGGTCTCTATCCAGTCAAGATTCTAAACTAATGGTCATCATATGACCATCCTATTCATGCGCCCCATTCAGCCCCAAAAGGGGTACAGATACTTTGAGCTGTTGCATTCAAGTTTGAACCAACTAGCTCACTGATTCTCTCAACAACCAAATCTGATTGGAGCTTGTTTGTTTGAAAAAGATGACACTCATCTGCAACCAAAGTGGCGCCCCAAATCAACCCTTGGAGATCTCCATAGATCTTCTCTTGATATAAGGGATTTGTTCCAACAAGATCTTATTTTATCCTTTTGTTATGAAACAACTTTTCATAGCCAATTCAAATTCAAATTCAACCATTTAAATTCAAACGTTCAAACATTTAAATTCTAAATTCAAATTTCAAATTCAAATTCAAATTTCAAAATTCAAATTCAAAATTCAAAATTCAAAATTCAAAATTCAAATGCAAAATTCGAATTTCAAAATTCGAATTCAAAAAATTGAAAATTGAAAATTCAAAATTTAAATATTTGATAATTAATTTAACCAATTAAATTAATTAGTAATGTCTTGGACCATCCAAGCCCATTAACCATACCATGCGCCCTCTCCCTCTTAGGTGGGCTTCCAAACTTCATCTTTGGCTAACAACCATTATTAGGCCCAATACCTTTAATGCTATATCATCATGACAATAAGGTGTTATTGTGTGACCCATTAGGCCCAACATAGCTACTGACATAAACGGGCTTGGGCCCAACAAGCCCACAACCTATCTAATGACAACGCAGAGCACTAGCAATGCTTTGTTGCCCCAGAGCCAGTTAGATTAATGACTTGATCATCCTATTACACATATTTGGTTGCTATATGTATCTCCTTTCGTCTCGGTTACCTTCCCATTAGACCTAGGGTAAGGAAACGTATGAACCCTTGCGGTTTAGGGTAAGCTTTATTCGAAATAGGGAATCTTCAATTTACTGACTCTATAGGCAGATCATCTCATGATCTCTTTCACTATGCATAGATTCCCGAGTCCCTGTAAATGTCATCCCGATTTCTCCTGTTTACAGATAACCTAATCTCTCACAGAGACTTGACGAATTCCTTCAGCTTATCACCCTAGCCCTGTGCTCTTTCAGGACAAGCTCAACAGTATACCTATGAGTCTCCATGTTTCAGGCAGGCGAGGTATACAGTCAAAGCATGCCTTCTAGAACACAGTCTAGGTAATAACTTCTGGTCTAAGGAAAGACATACCCAATCATTTGCCGGACGACAGGGTCCCAATACTTGTACTAATTGTGGAAAGAATCATGCTGAAGTCTGCCGACGTGGAAGGAATTCATTGCTTCCCTCCATATTATTCAATCCGAACCATTGCTTCCCACGAAAATACCCCTCCACCAAGGGCGCCGCCGCCGCTGTCCGACCGGCTCGACTCGTACTTGTGTGATAAAACAAATTTTTTATTAAATTATTTTATTACTTTTTTGTCCAAAAGACCCCTGTCCCTATCCGTTGCTTCCCTCCAGATTATTCAAACCATAAGATTGCTTCCCTCAACATTATTCAAACCGAATCATTGTTTCCCTCCAGATTATTCAAACCCGAAGATTGCTTCCCTGCAAAATACCACTCCACGAAAAGTGTCGCCGCTGCCGTCCGGTCGTCTCAACTCGTACTTGTGAGTGAAAAATAATTTTTTAATACATTATTTTATTAAGTTTTTGTCCAAAATACCCTTGTCCCTATCCGTTTCTTATCTCCAGATTATTCAAACCAAAATATTGCTTCCTTACAGATCATTCAAACCGAAACATTGCTTCCATCCAAAATACCACTCAACTAAGCACACCGCCACTGTCATCCGGCCGTCTAGGCTTGGGTTGTACTTGGGAGTTAAAAATAATTTTTTATTAAATTATTTTATTATTTTTTGTCCAAAATACAGCTGTCCGTATCCGTTGCTTCCCTCCAGATTATTCAAACCCAAACATTGCTTCCCTCCAAAATACCCCTCCCCCAAGCGCGCCGTCATCACCGTCTGACTGTCTCAGCTCAGGACGTACTTGTGAGTTAAAAATAATTTTTTATTAAATTTTTTGTCCAAAATACAGCTGTCCCTATCTGTTGATTTTCTCCAGATTATCCAAACCGAAACATTGCTTCCCTCCAGATTATTCAAACCATAACATTGCTTCCCTCCATATTATTCAATCTGAAACATTGCTTCCCACGAAAATATCCCTCAACCAAGGGTGTCGCCGTCGCTGTCCAGCCGGCTCGACTCGTACTTCTGTGAGAAAAATAATTTTTTATTAAATTATTTTATTACTTTTTTGTCCAAAAGACCCCTGTCCCTATCCGTTACTTCCCTCGAGATTTTTCAAACCGAAACATAGCTTCCCTCCAGATTATTCAAACCATAACATTGCTTCCCTCCATATTATTCAAACCGAAACATTGCTTCCCTCCATATTATTCAAACCTGAAGATTGCTTCCCTGCAAAATACCCCTCCACCAAAAGTACCGCCGTCGCCGTCCGGTCGTCTCGGCTCGTACTTGTGAGTTAAAAATAATTTTTTAATAAATTGTTTTATTAAGTTTTTGTCCAAAATACCCCTGTCCCTATCCGTTTCTTCTCTCCAGATTATTCAAACCGAAATATTGCTTCCTTACAGATTATTCAAACCGAAACATTGAGTCCATCCAAAATACCCGTCAACAAAGCGCGCCGCCACCGTCGTCCAGCCGTCTAGGCTCGGGTCGTACTTGTGTGTTAAAAATATTTTTTTATTAAATTTTTTTATTAATTTTTTGTCCAAAATACCCATGTCCCTATCTGTTGCTTCCTTCTAGATTATTCAAATCGAAACATTTTTTCCCTCCAAATTATTCAAACCAAAATATTGCTTCCCTCCAAAATATCCCTCCACCCAGCGGCTGCCGCCGCCATCTGGCCATCTCGGCTCTGCATTTAATTTTGAGTTAAAAATAGTTTTTAATAAATTATCTTATTAATTTTTTGTTCAAAATACCCCTGTCCTTATCCCTTGCTTCCCTCCAGATTATTCGAACCGAAACATTGCTTCCCTCTAGATTTATCAAACGCAAACATTGCTTCCCTCCAAAATACCCCTCCACCAAGCGCGCTGCCACCACCATCCAGCTGTCCAAAATACACCTATCCCTATACGTTGCTTCCCTCCAGATTATTCAAACCAAAACACTGCTTCCCTCCAGATTATTCAAACCATAACATTGCTTCCCTACAAATTATTCAAACCGAAACATTGTTTCCTTCCAAAATACCCCTCAACCAAGTGCACTGCCGTCATTGTCCGGCCCTCTAGGCTCGTACTTGTGTGTGAAAAATAATTTTTATTAAATTATTTTATTAATTTTTTGTCCAAAATACCCGGGGCTCTATTCGTTGGTTCCTTCCAGAATATTCAAACCGAAACTTTGCTTTCCTCCAAAATACCCTTCCACCAAGTGCACCCCCGCCGTTGTCCGGCCGGTTCAGCTCGTACTTGTGTCCTAAATTTTTTTTGTTAAATTATTTTATTACTTTTTTGTCCAAAATACCCATGTCCCTATCCGTTGCTTCCCTCCAGATTATTCAAACTGAAACATAGCTTCCTTTTAGATTATTCAAACCATTATATTGCTTCCCTCCAGATTATTCAAACCGAAACATTGTTTTCCTCAAGATTATTCAAGCCCGAAGATTACTTCCCTCCAAAATATCCTTCCACCAAAAACGCCGCCGCCGCCGCTGTCCGACCGGCTCGGCTCGTACTTGAGTGATAAAAATAATTTTTTATGAAATTATTTTATTATTTTTTGTCCAAAATACACATGTCCCTATCCGTTGCTTCCCTCCAGATTATTCAAACAAAAAATTGCTTCCCTCCAGATTATTCAAACAATAACATTGCTTCCCTACAAATTATCCAAACCGAAACATTGTTTCCTTCCAAAATACCCCTCAACTAAGCGATCCGCCGCCATTGTCCGGCCGGCTAGGCTTGTACTTGTGTGTGAAAAAGAATTTTTTATTGAATTATTTTATTAATTTTTTGTCCAACATACCTGTGGCCTTATCCGTTGCTTCCTTCCAGATTATTCAAACCGAAACTTTGCTTACCTCCAAAATAACCCTCCACCAAGCGCGCCCCTGCCGTTGTCCAACCGGTTCGGCTTGTACTTGTGTGTTAAAAAGAATTTTTTATTAAATTATTTTTTTACTTTTTTGTCCACAATACCCTTCTCCCTATCCGTTGCTTCCCTCCAGATTATTCAAACCAAAACATTGCTTCCCTCCACATTATTCAAACCATAAGATTGCTTCCCTCAAGATTATTCAAACCGAATCATTGTTTTCCTCCAAATTATTTAAACCCGAAGATTGCTTCCCTGCAAAATACCCTTCCACTAAAAGTGTCGCCGCCGCCGTCTGGCCTTCTCGGCTCGTACTTGTGAGTTAAAAATAATTTTTTATTAAATTATTTTATTAATTTTATGTCCAAAATACACCTGTCCGTATCCGTTGCTTCCCTCCAGATTATTCAAACCCAAACATTGCTTCCCTCCGGATTATTCAAACCAAAACATTGATTCCCTCCAAAATACCCCTCCCCAAGCGCGCCGCCATCACCGTCCGACTGTCTCAGCTCGGGACGTACTTGTGAGTTAAAAATAATTTTTATTAAATTATTTTATTATTTTTTGTCCAAAATACAGCTGTCCCTATCCGTTGATTCCCTCCAGATTATCCAAACCGAGACATTGCTTCCCTCCAGATTATTCAAACCATAACATTGCTTCCCTCCATATTATTCAATCCGAAACATTGCTTCCCACGAAAATACCCCTCCACCAAGGGCGCTGTCGCCGCTGTCCGGCCGGCTCGACTCGTACTTGTGTGATAAAAATAATTTTTATTCAATTATTTTATTACTTTTTGGTCCAAAAGACCCCTGTCCCTATCCGTTGCTTCCCTCTAGATTATTCAAACCGAAACATTTTTTCCCTCCAAATTATTCAAACCAAAATATTGCTTCCCTCCAAAAATATCCCTTCCCCAAGCGCGCTGCCGGCGCCATCCGGCCATCTCGGTTCGGCAATTACTTTTGAGTTAAAAATAGTTTTTAATAAATTATTTTATAATTTTTTGTTCAAAATACCCCTGTCCCTATCTGTTGCTTCTCTCCAGATTACTCAAACTGAAACATTGCTTACCTTCAGATTATTCAAACGCAAACATTGCTTCCCTACAAAATACCTCTCCACCAAGCGCGCCGCCACCACCACCATCCAGCTGTCCAAAATACACTTATCCCTATACGATGCTTCCCTCCAGATTATTCAAACCAAAACACTGCTTCCCTCCAGATTATTCAAACCATAACATTGCTTCCCTACAAATTATTCAAACCAAAACATTGTTTCCTTCCAAAATACCCCTCAACCAATTGCACTGCCGGCATTGTCCGGCCGTCTAGGCTCGTACTTGTGTGTGAAAAAAAAAATTTATTAATTAATTTATTACTTTTTTTTCCAACATACCCCTGGCTTTATCCGTTGCTTCCTTCCAGAATATTCAAACCGAAACTTTGCTTTCCTCCAAAATACCCCTCCACCAAGTGCACCCCCGCCGTTGTCCGGCCAATTCGGTCGTACTTGTGTCTTAAATTTTTTTTTATAAAATTATTTTGTTACTTTTTGGTCCAAAAGACCCCTGTCCCTATCTGTTACTTCCCTCCAAATTATTCAAACCGAAACATAGCTACCGTCCAGATTATTCAAACCATAACATTGCCTCCCTCCAGATTATTCAAACCGAAACATTGTTTCCCTCCAGATTATTCAAACCCGAAGATTGCTTCCCTGCAAAATACGCCTCCACCAAAAGTACCGTCGTCGCCATCCGGTCGTCTCGGCTCGTACTTTTGAGTTAAAAATTATTTTTTAAAAAATTATTTTATTAAGTTCTTGTCCAAAATACCCCTGGCCCTATCCGTTTCTTCTTTCCAGATTATTCAAACCGAAATATTGCTTCCTTACAGATTATTCAAACCGAAACATTGCTTCCATCAAAAATACCCCTCAACCAAGCGCGCCGCCACCGTCGTCCGGCCGTCTAGGCTCGGGTCGTACTTGTGTGTTAAAAATATTTTTTTATTAAATTATTTTTATAATTATTTGTCCAAAATACTCATGTCCTTATCTATTGCTTCCTTCCATATTATTCAAATCGAAACATTTTTTCCCTTTAAATTATTCAAACCAAAATATTGCTTCCCTCCAAAATATCCCTCCACCAAGCGCGCTGCCGCCGCCATCCGGCCATCTTGGTTCGGCATTTACTTTTGAGTTAAAGTTAGTTTTTTAATAAATTATTTTTTAATTTTTTGATCAAAATACCCCTGTCCCTATTCGTTGCTTCCCTCCAGATTATTCAAACCGAAACATTGCTTCCCTTCAGATTATTCAAACGCAAACATTGCTTACCTCCAAAATAACCCTCCACCAAGCGCGCCGCCACCACCATCCAGCTGTCCAAAATACACCTATCCCTATACGTTGCTTCCCTCCAGATTATTCAAACCCAAACATTGCTTCCCTCCAAAATACCCCTCCCCCAAGCGCGCCGTCATCACCGTCTGACTGTCTCAGCTCAGGACGTACTTGTGAGTTAAAAATAATTTTTTATTAAATTTTTTGTCCAAAATACAGCTGTCCCTATCTGTTGATTTTCTCCAGATTATCCAAACCGAAACATTGCTTCCCTCCAGATTATTCAAACCATAACATTGCTTCCCTCCATATTATTCAATCTGAAACATTGCTTCCCACGAAAATATCCCTCAACCAAGGGTGTCGCCGTCGCTGTCCAGCCGGCTCGACTCGTACTTCTGTGAGAAAAATAATTTTTTATTAAGTTATTTTATTACTTTTTTGTCCAAAAGACCCCTGTCCCTATTCCCTCGAGATTTTTCAAACCGAAACATAGCTTCCTTCCAGATTATTCAAACCATAACATTGCTTCCCTCCATATTATTCAAACCGAAACATTGCTTCCCTCCATATTATTCAAACCTGAAGATTGCTTCCCTGCAAAATACCCCTCCAAATTTAATGAAAAGTACCGCCGTCGCCGTCCGGTCGTCTCGGCTCGTACTTGTGAGTTAAAAATAATTTTTTAATAAATTGTTTTATTAAGTTTTTGTCCAAAATACCCCTGTCCCTACCCGTTTCTTTTCTCCAGATTATTCAAACCGAAATATTGCTTCCTTACAGATTATTCAAACCGAAACATTGCTTCCATCCAAAATACCCCTCAACCAAGCGCGCCGCCACCGTCGTCCGGCCGACTAGGCTCGGGTTGTACTTGTGTGTTAAAAATATTTTTTATTAAATTATTTTATTAATTATTTGTCCAAAATACCCATGTCCTTATCTGTTGCTTCCTTCCAGATTATTCAAATCGAAACAATTTTCCACTTCAAATTATTCAAACCAAAATATTGCTTCCCTCCAAAATATCCCTCCACCAAGCGCGCTGCCACCGCCGTCCGTCCATCTCGGTTCGGCATTTACTTTTTAGTTAAAAATTGTTTTTTAATAAATTATTTTATTAATTTTTTGTTCAAAATACCCCTATTCCTATCCGTTGCTTCCCTCCAGATTATTCAAACCGAAACATTGCTTCCCTTCAGATTATTCAAATGCAAACATTTCTTCCCTCCAAAATACCCCTCCACCAAGCGCGTCGCCACCACCATCTAGCTGTGCAAAATACACCTATCCCTATACACTGCTTCCCTCCAGATTATTCAAACCATAACATTGCTTCCCTACAAATTATTCAAACTGAAACATTGTTTCCTTCCAAAATACCCCTCAACCAAGTGCACTGCCGCCATTGTCCGGCCGTCTAGGCTCGTACTTGTGTGTGAAAAATAATTTTTTATTAAATTATTTTATTAATTTTTTGTTCAAAATACCCCTGTCCCTATTCGTTGCTTCCCTCCAGATTATTCAAACCGAAACATTGCTTCCCTTCAGATTATTCAAACGCAAACATTGCTTACCTCCAAAATAACCCTCCACCAAGCGCGCCGCCACCACCATCCAGCTGTCCAAAATACACCTATCCCTATACGTTGCTTCCCTCCAGATTATTCAAACCAAAACACTGTTTCCCTCCAGATTATTCAAACCATAACATTGCTTCCCTACAAATTATTCAAACCAAAATATTGTTTCCTTCCAAAATACCCCTCAACCAAGTGCACTGCCGCCATTGTCCGGCCGTCTAGGCTCGTACTTATGTGTGAAAAATAATTTTTATTAAATAATTTTATTAATTTTTTGTCCAACATACCCGTGGCTCTATCCGTTGCTTCCTTCCAGAATATTCAAACCGAAACTTTGCTTTCCTCCAAAATACCCCTCCACCAAGTGCACCCCCGCCGTTGTACGGCCGGATCGGCTCGTACTTGTGTCTTAAATTTTTTTATATTAAATTATTTTATTAATTTTTTGTCCAAAATACCCCTGTCCTTATCCGTTGCTTCCCTTCAGATTATTCAAACCGAAACATAGCTTCCTTTCAGATTATTCAAACCATAACATTGCTTCCCTCCAGATTATTCAAACCGAAACATTGTTTTCCTCCAGATGATTCAAACCCGATGATTGCTTCCTTCCAAAATACCCTTCCACCAAAAGCACCGCCGCCGCCGTCCAGCCGTCTCGTACTTATGTGTTAAAAATAATTTTTTATTAAATTATTTTATTAATTTTATATCCAAAATACCGTTGTCCTTATCCATTTCCAGATTATTCAAAATGAAATATTGCTTCCCTACAGGTTATTAAAACCAAAACATTGTTTCCCTTATGATTATTCAAACCAAAACATTGCTTCCTACCCCTCCACCAAGAACACTGTTGCCACTGTCCGGCCGTCTCGGCTCGTTCTTGTGTGTTAAAAATAATTTTTTATTAAATTATTTTATTAATTTATTGTCCAAAATACACCTGTCTGTATCCATTGCTTCCCTCCAGATTATTCAAACCCAAACCTTGCTTCCCTCCAAAATACCCCTCCCCCAAGCGCGCTGTCATCACCGTCCGGCTGTCTCAGCTCGGGACGTACTTGTGAGTTAAAAATAATTTTTTTATTAAATTATTTTATTATTTTTTGTCCTAAATAAAGCTGTCCTTATCTGTTGATTCTCTTCAGATTATCCAAACCGAAACATTGCTTCCCTCCAGATTATTCAAACCATAACATTGCTTCCCTCCATATTATTCAATCCGAAATATTGCTTCCCACGAAAATACCCCTCCACCAATGGCGCCGCCGCCGCTGTCCGGCCGGCTCGGCTCGTACTTGTGTGATAAAAATAATTTTTATGAAATTATTTTATTATTTTTTGTCCAAAATACACTTGTCCCTATCTGTTGCTTCCCTCCAGATTATTCAAACAATAACATTACTTCCCTACAAATTATCCAAACCGAAACATTGTTTCCTTCCAAAATACCCCTCAACCAAGCGAATCGCCGCCACTGTCCGGCCGGCTAGGCTCGTACTTGTGTGTGAAAAAGAATTTTTTATTGAATTATTTTATTAATTTTTGTCCAACATACCTGTGGCCCTATCCGTTGCTTCCTTCCAGATTATTCAAACTGAAACTTTGCTTACCTCCAAAATAACCCTCCACAAAGCGCGCCCCCGCCGTTGTCCAACCGGTTCGGCTCGTACTTGTCCAAAATACCCCCGTCCCTACCCGTTTCTTTTCTCCAGATTATTCAAACCGAAATATTGCTTCCTTACAGATTATTCAAACCGAAACATTGCTTCCATCCAAAATACCCCTCAACCAAGCGCGCCGCCACCGTCGTCCGGCCGACTAGGCTCGGGTTGTACTTGTGTGTTAAAAATATTTTTTATTAAATTATTTGTCCAAAATACCCATGTCCTTATCTGTTGCTTCCTTCCAGATTATTCAAATCGAAACATTTTTCCACTCCAAATTATTCAAACCAAAATATTGCTTCCCTCCAAAATATCCCTCCACCAAGCGCGCTGCCGCCGCCATCCGGCCATCTCGGTTCGGCATTTACTTTTTAGTTAAAAATTGTTTTTTAATAAATTATTTTATTAACTTTTTTGTTCAAAATACCCCTATCCCTATCCGTTGCTTCCCTCCAGATTATTCAAACTGAAACATTGCTTCCCTTCAGATTATTCAAACGCAAACATTTCTTCCCTCCAAAATACCCCTCCACCAAGCGCGCCGCCACCACCATCTAGCTGTCCAAAATACACCTATCCCTATACGTTGCTTCCCTCCATATTATTCAAACCAAAACACTGCTTCCGTCCAGATTATTCAAACCATAACATTGCTTCCCTACAAATTATTCAAACTGAAACATTGTTTCCTTCCAAAATACCCCTCAACCAAGTGCACTGCCGCCATTGTCCGGCCGTCTAGGCTCGTACTTGTGTGTGAAAAATAATTTTTTATTAAATTATTTTATTAATTTTTTGTCCAACATACATGTGGCTCTATCCGTTGCTTCCTTCCAGAATATTCAAACCGAAACTTTGCTTTCCTCCACAATACCCCTCCACCAAGTGCACCCCCGCCGTTGTCCGGCCGGTTCGGCTTGTACTTGTGTCTTAAATTTTTTTTTATTAAATTATTTTATTACTTTTTTGTCCAAAATACCCCTGTCCCTATCCATTGCTTCCCTCCAGATTATTCAAACCGAAACATTATTTTCGTCCAGATTATTCAAACCCGAAGATTGCTTCCCTCGAAAATACCCTTCCACCAAAAGCGCCGCCGCCGCCGTCCGGCCGTCTCATACTTATGAGTTAAAAATAATTTTTTATTAAATTATTTTATTAAATTTTTTTCCAAAATACCCCTGTCCCTATCCGTTACTTCTCTCCAGATTATTCAAAATGAAATATTGCTTCCCTACAGATTATTAAAATCAAAACATTGTTTCCCTTATGATTATTCAAACCAAAACATTGCTTCCATCCAAAATACTCCACCACCAAGTAGTCCGTAAGTTATTCGTGAGTCAAGTAGTCCGTAAGTTCTTTGTGAGTATTTTAAACTCTAGCTGTTAGGCCCAGATTGTGTATAACATTAATGCAAGAGTGAGTTCAAAGATCCCAAAAGACTGAAGTCACCTCATATATAGACCCTAACCATCAAAGTATATGTTATTTGTTGTTGGTGTTGATTTGAAATATTTTTAAACTACATATCATTTATACTATACCTTAACATAAAGAGTGCATACTCCTAAGGCTCTCTTAGTTCAACTATATTAGGCAAAAAAAATAAAAATAAAAATTGCTACAAGCTACTTGCCTAAAACTTATTATTATTATTAAAGAGATTCTGTTTATTAATATATAAACTCAAAATAAAATAAAATAAAAGTATAAACAGGACACAGATGATTTAGATCTCAAAAGAAAGAGAGGAAAGCCACCTGCTAAAGCAAACTGGGTGGAAAGACAAAATCGGGCGGCAGATGTTAGATGAATTACCTGAGATCCCATTATACAAATACAATATATAATAGATATTTGGTTTAGCTGCGTATGCATAGATATTTGGTTTAGGTGCATATGCCCTTACGTCACCATGATTTTACTCTTTGAAAGTTTGGTCCAAGCAATATTCAAACAAACAAGAGCAAAGAACTTTTACTTCTTATACCAACCCTATTGCGTATAATAATTGAATAACCAGAAGCAAATGGTTCGCCGTATATATAAACCCTTAATGGATTATATAAAGAGAGCAAAACATATACAACTTTTCAAGAAATTGTGAGAACGGTAAAACATCTATAATCTAAAATTCGTGTTTCAATGGCGAAAACAACTCACATAGCTATTGTTTCAAGTCCTGGTTTTTCCCACCTAGTCCCAATAGTTGAGTTTGCCAAGCGACTTGTTGAGCATCACCCAAATTTTCATGTAAGTTGCATCATTCCCTCACTTGGGTCACTCCAAGAATCCTCGAAAGCCTACCTCGAAAATCTTCCTTCAAACTTAAACTCCATCTATCTTCCTCCAATTAACGAAGAAGAGTTACCTAAAGGGGCATACGCTGGAGTCCTAATTCAACTCACTGTTGCTCTGTCTCTACCATCAATACACGAGGCCCTGAAATCCTTGAGCTCAAAAGCACCATTGGCTGCGTTGGTTGCAGATATTTTTGCATTCCAAGCACTGGATTTTGCAAAGGAATTCAACGCCATGTCCTATATTTACTTCCCAGGTGCAGCTATGGTACTGTCACTGTTCTTATATATGCCAAAACTTGATGAGGAGGTTTCTGGTGAGTACAAAGACCTAACAGAACCTATTAGGTTACCAGGTTGTGTACCACTCCTTGGGCATGATCTTCCAGCCCCTGCACATGTTCGGTCACATCAAGCTTACAAATTGTTTCTTGAACGTGCCAAAGGAATGTCTCTGGCTAATGGGATATTGATCAACAGCTTCTTAGAAATGGAATCAGATACTATAAGGGCTTTGGAAGGGGAGGGAAATGGAAAGATCAGTTATTATGCTGTTGGACCCATTACACAAATAAGGTCAACAACCAATGAGGTTGAACGATCTGAATGTTTAAAATGGTTGGACAACCAGCCGCCTAATTCTGTTTTGCATGTGTCTTTTGGAAGTGGTGGAACACTCACTCAACACCAAATCAATGAGCTAGCTTTGGGTTTGGAATTGAGTGGTCAAAGGTTCTTGTGGGTTTTGAGAGCACCAAGTAACTTACCTAGTGCTGCTTACCTTGGGGCTACAAATGAGGATCCCTTGCAGTTCTTACCAAGTGGGTTTTTGGAAAGAACCAGAGAGCAAGGTTTGGTTGTGCCTTCATGGGCACCTCAGGTTCAAGTACTTAGTCATAATTCAGTTGGTGGATTCCTAAGCCATTGTGGTTGGAATTCGATTTTGGAGAGTATTCAAGAGGGAGTGCCGTTAATAACATGGCCACTCTTTGCAGAGCAGAGGATGAATGCAGTATTATTAACTGATGGCCTTAAAGTGGCACTAAGGCCAAAAGTTAACGAGGATGACATAGTGGAAAAGGAGGAAATTGCAAAGGTGATAAAGTGTCTAATGGACGGAGAAGAAGGTAAAGGAATGCGCAAAAGAATGAAGGTTTTACAAGATTCTGCTTCTAATGCACTGAAAGATGGTTCTTCAAAACGGACTCTGTCTAAGTTGGCTAGCCAATGGGAAAATTTGGGTGGGGATTTAGGAAAATAAATTTTCTTAATTTCTTTTTTGATTTGGATCTTTCTACTTGGCTATCTTTCGTGTGTGTTTTTCGTAATTTGCTTTCTTTGTCAGGGTGATGTGTCATTATAGTATGGTTTCATAGATGTACTGTATTGTAATTTTTTTTTTGGGTACTTAGATGTATTGTATCTTTGACACTCGACACATTTGTTAAATTGGTTTTGAAGTTGAATTGTTCCACAGTTTTCATTTGACTTGCATTGCAATTCTTACGAGCAGGGGAAATTTGGTTTCTGCACGTCTCTTCATGTGTGGTCCATTTTTTGACTTTGTGACATGGGCATAAATTCCCTGAGAGCCTAGCTTTTGTCTTGATGCTGACACATTGATATTCGTTTTTTAGGGTTTATTCAAAGACCGAAAAATTTCCCTAGGAGACATATGTGCTAAGTTTATTTGCACTAAGTTGTCCGTATAGTAATATTAATTACCAAGTGGTCAGGAGCCTCACAATTCTTAAGAAATGAAGGACTAGTCTCTTTTTATTTGAGCATTTCACGGCACCCCTTAGCCTCTTAGCTCTTTTATCGGAGACTATCATCCATGAATCCTTAATGATGAGAGGACCATAATACTGGATCATTTCAGAGTCCATTTTCTAATACACAGGATCCCTTTGCAGGGCAAGAGTAGAGTATACTAACTTTTTCATCCAGAGATTAGTAATTATAGTAAAAACTTTATATTAAATTTTCGGAGAGAAGAGAGAACTCTTTAGAAACTCATAGGAAAAGCACACAAGTTTTATTTCTTTCCAAACTCATCCTGCCTATACAAACTCTGAGGGTTTCCTTTTATAGGGAAGGAAACGATAATAAAAACAAGCATAATAATTTTACAAAGGACACTGCACCAGACATAGTAATACAAGCGACAAACAACTTTTCAGAAATCTGAATTATTAGCACACACTTTATA
The DNA here is from genome assembly GCF_033153095.1 of Gastrolobium bilobum. Lineage (NCBI taxonomy): Eukaryota > Viridiplantae > Streptophyta > Magnoliopsida > Fabales > Fabaceae > Gastrolobium > Gastrolobium bilobum. Next base: position 35,628 of record NW_026899622.1, on the reverse strand, counting down.
TTACAACCATGCACATGTCTTTCAACTTGGCTCATTTTCAGTGGTGTCGATACTAATGGAAAAATTTAGAGCCCTTCGTTCTTTTGAGTGGACATCACCGTACATCTCTTTCCACCAAGGCTCTTCGGGTTTGGCCTTTTCTTCAATTATTTCTGCCATGACATCAGCATTCGGATCTATGACATCAGTATCCGGATCTTGAGTGGTCTCTGGGTCAAAAACCAACTTAATCTGCATTGGATCTGGGCCTTGCGAGGAGCTTGGGCCATGTGATGAGCTTGGCTGAAATGGTTGGGACTTTGGATCTTCAAACCCATTAACTTCTTTGACATGTTTTAACAGAGCGGTCTTGGAATAGGGATCTAATGGATAGTCATTGAAATATCCCCATATATATGCAATATTTTGAGACCATATGAGTCCATCGGGCCTTTGCCAATATGGCCTGTGGATGATAAAAATGGCAGTGATCTTTGAAATCTCTCTTCTTGTTTTACCTTCTTGTTCCTTGGATAGAATGATCTTGTGAAATTCTTTTCTACATCATGACAAAGAAGAAAACCATTCTAACAAGGTCCATAAAAAGTAATCTGAATTGTCAGGAGTCATAAGAATCGCATACGTTCTTTGTACCTTAAGAGCAAAAGGGACTGAGTAATTTACCGTGAGACACCATATTGATAACACATATTTTGTTACACTTATTTATTACTCTTGGTTGGTATTTTTACAATTTATTTGAATTAAATAAAGGTCTTTTGGGTCAAATCAGAATTATAGATTTTAATTGGGTTTAATTGATTTTCGTCATAATTTTCTAGATTTACACTACTTTCTTATTTTGGCCATATCTCACTCTACAGATGTCCAATTGACTCCGTTCTTGTTTCGTTTTGCAGCTAACAGAAAGGGCTACAATATCTATTTCAGCCACCGAAGCCCAATTCGGAGGGATATATGGTCGAAACCTGAGCCCAAGATGGACGTGTTTTGCTGGAAATTTATTTTGACGTTTGGACTTAAGTTATAATTTTGAACCCAATGTGCATGAGGCCCAGAGCCATTAATTCTGTTTTATTTCCTTTTATTTTGGGTTGGATTTGGAGAGCGCGAACCCCAGCTTGATTAGGGGTAGGGCGAGAGTAGGGACCTTGTGAGAATCTTTCGTTTGAATTTGTATTTTACAGTTTTGTAATCAATAGAATTTTCATCTTTTCTCTTTCATCTTTTCTTTAATCAACCCAAGGGTTGAGGATTCAATGGTTGAATCCTAAGGACCTGCGCCTCATTTTGAACCAAATTCATTTCTCTTTCCAACTCGGTTTGACATCGCGCGATTGTGGGTGTTCAATCTGAGATGCGCGATTGCGTTCTTAGGAAAGACATTAACCATTAGATTTAATGGTTAGGTTGATTAACCCAATGAACTTAAGTCGAACGAGTTGATACTCCGTGATTGCGCGAGTAGACGCGCCTATTCGACCAAACGCTAGACGATAGTCTAGAGAGGGGTTCCTCAGCGAATGTAGGGATTCCAATTCGATTAGGGTCAACCACGATTTGGTAATTATTTGTCCAATGATGGATATCCTTGAAATCCTTATTCTTGGATTGTTTCTTTAAATTTGATTGTTTTTTAATTTTAATTTTAATTTACTTTTCATTTCCGTTTAAATTTACAATAATATTAAAAATCCCCCATTTTAGTTTCCGTTTTTCTTTAATTTTCGTTTCTCCTTATTTTCTCTATTTTTTTAGTTCCCATTTTTATTTGGTTTCCGTTTTTATTTTATTCCCGTTTTCATTTAGTTCTTGTTTCATTTAGTTTCCATTTTCATCTCGTTTCCATTTTATTTTTATTTTTATTTTTATTTTTATTTTTATAACTGAGCGATTAAGTTCATTGAGAGACGACTCAGGTTGACGCTTTACTACAAAATTTTAATAAACCTGATTTAATTAATTTGTGCGAGTTCGACAGCTCGTGTCACATATGCACCAAAGTGTTTTTCTGTAATTTCAAAATCTACATCACAAAAAACTTCTAACACCTGTAAGTAAGGAATTTATGGATGAAAAGCTGAGGGTGTAACATTTTTTGTTCTCATGGTTTCATAGAGGTAATAAAAATAATAATCTTTTGCAAACAGTTGGATTTGGTGAACTGAGGTAGGTTGTCTTAATTCTGGAGGATAGTCTCTTTTGTGTTTGGTTGTCTTAGGTAATGGTTCGTGCATGAGTATTAAAGGAAAAGGAACACTAGATATACTAGAGATGACCTAAATAGGAACTCTAGGTCTGGATAGGAAATAAAGGATGGTGTTATGGCTTCCTTTGATATGTTTTACAGTGAAATTATATCATGAAAACCAATCTTTCAGCCTAAGGATTTGAGGGTCTAGTGGCATCTTGTTTTTGAATTCCAAAATCTTTGGAAAAGATGAGTTATCCATCTGGACTTCAAAATTATGACTACGGAGATGGAAATCAAATTTCTTGATTCCATTTTTGATTGCCAATGCTTCTTTATAAGTGGTATGGTAATATTGTTCTGCATATGTGAATTGACCACTTGCATGTCCGTAATAATATCTCTTGTCATCAATCTCTTCTATTAAAACAGCTCCCCAGAAATAATCACTAGCATCTGTTTGAAGAATTTTTTTACCAGTATTAGGAATCTTCAAGGCTGGTAGATTTTGAGCAATCTTTTTTATTTCTTTGATTGCTTTGGTCTGTTCTGAACTCTAAGGAGGATGATCTTTCCTTAAAATCTTTGACAAGAGATTGGTATACTTGGCTGCATGAGGAATCAAATCTCTAACATAATTAACAATTCCTAAAAATTGTTGAATCTGTTTAACAGTGAGATTTTCATCAGGAAAGCTTGTAAGTTCTTCTGCAAGGTGTGGTTGCGGCTGATACATTCCTTTGGAAAAATGCATTCCCATAAAATCAACTTCAGTTTGAGCAATATGGATCTTTTTCTCAGCAAGCATGATTCCATATCTGTTATTTAATTCTGCAAACTTGTTGAGTAGTTTCCTATGTTCCTCCATATTTTTGGAAAAAGGAAGAACATCATCAATATAAATAAGAATTGTATCCAAGATTGGATAAAAAATTCTTGTCATTGCTTGCTGGAAAAGTGAAGGAACGACTTTGAGACCAAATGGAAGAACTCTCCACTGGTACTGTGCATTTGGAATACAAAAAGCAGTATTGTATCTGTTAGCAGGATCTAATACAAGATTCCAGAAACCTGATTTTAAATCAAACTTGGAAAAGATGTGAGCATCTTTAAAAAGGATAGGAAGAGTATCAACCTTTGGAATAGGAAATTTATCATATTGCAGGAAATGATTCAAAGGCTTATAATCAGTCACCAATCTTTTCTTGCCTCGAATTTTTTCTGATCTTTTCTCAACATAAAAATCTTGACATGCCCAAGGGGATCTAGTAGGTTCTATCAACCTTTGCTTCAGGAGATCCTGGCATTCCTGTCTTGCTAATTGAAGGTCTGAGGGAGACATTCCTGGATGAATTGCTTTGGTTGGATTGATATCTTCATTGAGCTTGAAAGGAAGTTGAACGAAAAAATCTTCATTCTTTCACAGTGGTTTAGGATGAGAGAAGCCTCCATGATTGTCTGGACACAAAGGCTGCAGTTTTTCTTTAATGTCTTCTAGTTTAGGAGGAGCTTCAGAGAGAGCATACAATCTCAGGGTTTCTGAATAAGACTTGAAGTCTCTTTTGAACCTTATTCCTTAAGGAAGGATCTGAAGTCTGTGAGCTTTGGTATAGACATCCATTTCGATTAGAATATCATTATTGGGAAGAGGAGTCCCAATAACACTGGTCCAGACAATACATTCAGGGAAAAATCTTATCCCTATGGGTTGCTTAGTGACCAAGTAGGTTCTGAAAACCTTTCCATCAGCTGCTACAAAGCAGGCTGTCTCTTTCTTCCATGCTTTAGGAGGTAAGATCTTAGGATCCATCATTGATCTTTGGGCACCAATATCCATATAGGCAATCACCTTTTTGGGATGGCTTAATTTGGATGACAAAATGTGAACTTCTACACTAGGCTTTGGTATAGCTGGACTGAGATAAAAAATTTCATTTATTGCAAAAACTGGAACATCGCTATCACAAATTTCTGAATCAGAAGAGGAGTCTTGTAGTGCAAAGACTGTATCCTCATTTTCAGTGCTTTGTTCAGAATAAAAGGATTCTGCATCTCCTTCATCAAGGTTTAAAGCAGTTATCATCTTTACTGCTTTATCTGACTTGTTGGGGCAGTTTTTGCATAATGACCTTTCTTCTTACAAATAAATTTTTTTTCCCCTTGTTCTTCCCACAAAATTTCTTTTTCTTGAAGAATCTATATTGTTTTTGGGATTTTTTACCTTTCTGCTTCTGGTTGAATTTCTTAAAATGAGTCTTTTTCTTTGTTTTGCAATCACAGTTGTTGCCATCTTTACATTTTATCTCCAGGTAAGAATTCTTACTAGCTTGAGTATATTTTGACCTCTGATTCATCATATCAGTCATATACTTGTGCTACTTACAGAGCTTATCTATTGCTTCTAGAGTCAGTTGGTGAATCTGACATAGTAAGGTCTGTGAAATCTTTGCCTTGAGCAATCACCATACTGTTTAATTCTGGTTGAATCTCTTTAGGAAGAGAAGCCACATAGGTGTTCTTTAGGCTTGGATCATTATACCCCTTAAACAAGTAGAATCTCTGCATCATTCTTTTAAAATTCATTTCTAGATCTTTAATCTTTAAAGAGCAACACTTCATTTTTAAAAATCCTTGCCTGTATTTTTTATCTATAATATCTTCATCTCCAATGAATTCTTGATGGAGAACTCCCAACATACCTGTAAGAACCCGCACCGTTAATTAAGGTATTTAATTAATAAATTACGAGAAAATAGGAAATGATTCCATAATTGACCGTAATAATTATTTATGAGGCTTAATAATCGTAATAAGTGATTAAGAATACTGAAAGTCGCTTTTCGGAAGAAAAGTGCAGATAGCGGTTCTGCTAGTCGGTATAAATGCGTGCCGAAAAAGTACCCCAGAAAATTAATGTAGGTGCATGATAATTACTAGAATAATATGTAGGACTTGCAAAACGAGTTTCAAGTCCAGATAATGAGAACTAGTGCTGGAAACCGGTACTGGCTTGGAAAAGCGCGTACCGGAAAAGTGCTCAGAAAATTATAAGAAAAATATAATAAATCTTAGAAAATTATGTAGTTTCATAATCCAAAGTTTGGGATTAAAATGCTAAGCGTAGCAATTAAAGTTAATACTGTGTGTTTAAGTGGCTTGGGCTATAAATACAACTTTTGCACACTAACCTAGGCTGATACTCAGCCATTTGAACTTGAAAGTTGGTGCCTTGGAGCTGCTGACCATCCTCCTTCATGCCTTGCCTTGTTTCCTTGGAAACTCAGCCAAGTTGCCACATTTTCCTCTAGTTTCCTCACCAAAACACCTTGGGTGAATGGGAAATACCTGAGTGTGAGTCTTGTGAGCAGAAAAGAGTCATCTTTCTGAGTTTATTGTGAGGTTCTGGTTCTGAGTTGGAGAGTTTGGAGGAGATTCATCTTGTTCTTAGTGGTTTTGAGATCCAAGTAGCTTCCTTGGTGAGGAAAGGACTCATCTTGTTGGTCCATTTTCGTGTACCTGTAGAAACAGTACTTGGAAGGGTTGTTGGTGAGCTCTTTGGGTCATTCTTGCTGAGTTTAAGCTTGTGGTATGATCTTCAACCTTTAATCATGAGTTTAATGCTTAAAAATGAAAGCTTGATGCATGTTAAGGTTATAAGATGATAACTTGTTGTTGGGTAGGCTATTGGGGGTTTGTGGACCCTAGTTTGATGAAGTTGAACTTCTGTATTTAATGGATTAAGCCAGAATCATGGGATTAAGGGCTTGTGGCTTTGTTAGAAGCTTTAAGACTTGAAAACGTAATGAAAAGGTGTTGTCTTAATATTGTATGCTTGTGGTGCATGTTGTTGATGTATTGTTGGTCCATAACAGATTGTGAATCTGCTGTGTTTGGACTTTGAGCTGTGGACTCTTGGCTTTTGGAGTTAGCTTGCAAGGTAAGCTTTCGTGTCCTCGGTTTAGCCATGTTGTGGTTCCACCATGTCCCATGGGGGTATGGTTTATGCATGCTGTGTACATGCTTTTGGATATTTGATATGTTGATTGAAATTTACATGTAATGGCTTTTAATATGCATGTGTTGTTTCATCTTGACGGGAAGCCTGAGTATGTAGCGCCATACAAGACGGTGTACCGGGGTGAATGCAATTTGGTACTTGCACGGTGTGTAGGTGATAGACGTATACCTGCACTGTCTCTGGCCAGTAGATTAGTATTGACACACATGGCATGATTATCTGCTGCATTGCATTGTTTTAGAAATGATAAATGATAAATTGCTTTTGAACTTATATTGCACATGTAAGTGAGCTTGGGGTAGAAGATCCTTGAGGACTCACTGACTTACTGAGATTTCTAGATTAGAGATCTTACCACACGTTTGGGGAATGCTTATTTCAGGATCAGGTAGTATGGGTACTGATGCCTCAGGCGGCGGGAGGCCGGAGCTTAGCTGATTTTGTTGTTTCTGCTTATATGTTAGCATGACTGGATTTAGATGCTGTTTATGTTTTCCGCTATTTATGATATGTTGTTGTTGAGACTGATGTTGGGCATGTTGCCTTATTTGAGTGAGCATGGGGATTGTCCATGACACTCTCTGTTAGTACTTTTAGATTGGAGTTGTATAACTGTTAGATGGTCCGGTCTTCATTGTTGTAGTTCCGTGACTAGAGTCACACTTATATTATTTATTCTATGAGGTATTTCAGTTAGCTGTTTTATTACAATTGCATACAGGCAATGTTTTATTAATTGATTATTAAGCAAGTTGGTAATGTTAATGACATCATAATTGAAAAGAAAAAGTAATTCCGCATTTTTAATTAAGCGCAGCTTAATACGATATTATGATAACATTACCGGATATATACGGGGTGTTACAATACCAGAGGTAGTACCAACTTGGTGAAGCTGGTCTTGTGTGACACTTCCCAAGTTATGATACCATTCCTTGAGAGAACCGATCATTCTAGAGCAGAACTCTTCCATTACTTTGTAAGGATCAGCATCAGCAACTAAAAGCTTTGGATCAATCCATGCCCCAAATTCTAAGAGTCTTTTTCTCCATAGGTTTGGAGAAATGTCATCAAGTGTAAACTAAGGTCCTGTAGTAGTTGACTTCTTACTACGGTTTCTGCTAGTAACATCTCCTGTTTCAGATTCAGGGATATCATAGTATGACTCAACTCTAGATTCTGTAGTTCTGGCCTTCAGTATGCCAGTAATGTCAGCATATTCTTTTTCTGAGAGGTTAGAGGAATCTGGCACTTCATCGAATTGTTCTTCTTCAGGGGTTTCATATGTGGTTTCAGAAGGAGTTTAATGATCTGATTTTAATTCAAAAGCTTCTTTGGAAGAGATCTCAGAGGAATTAGAACTCTAAGTATTTGAGGAGGATTTAGTTGTTTCAGAGGATTGGGATTCATCTGTATCTTGAGGTTCTGTCTAGATTATGGCTAATTGGTCTTTGAGGTCTAAAGTTTCAAAAGTTCTTTGTGAAGAGTTGAGATTATCAACACGGTCTGTAGAGTTTGAGGACAAGGAAGGAGTTGTTTCCATTCTAGTTCTAGATGAATGTCTTCTATAAGTAGAAGGTTGTTTTCCTCTTTCTCTGCTCTCTCTTCTGGTTCTTTGGTCATAAGGCTGGCTGCTTGGAAAAGTCCAAGGTTTTGGAGAATGTGGGTCAGTCCAGAATTCTGGTGATTTTTGGAAAGGAGAATAATAATTTGGCATAGAAGGTGAAAAAAAAGGTTTAAAGCCTTAATCCTGGACCCGCCCCGAATCGGACTAATCGCGAAGCGATGAACCGATGGAATATTTCCAAAAAAAAAAAGGTTTGTAATTTTCCACTGGTTCTGGTTTCTGTTGAGATCTGATGTTTTGTTCAATAATTCTTTCTAGATCTTGAATTTCTGCCTTTAGCCTCCTTATCTCCATATCTCTCATGTTGGCTTATGGAGTAAAACTAGCTTTCTGACTTCTTCTTCAAGATGAGCAATTTGTTGCATGTTCTTCTCATAATGCTTACTCATCATTTTTGAGAGATGTTGCAGATGGTCTTCAACAGTATCCATCTAATTATAAATCTTTTCAACTTTAGCATCAAGTTTCTTGATAATAAAATTCTAGGCATAAGCATTCTCAGTCTGCCAATTGAGTACTTTTTCAGCTTGGCTTAACTGTTTTAACTTCCCATCTGGAAGGACTTCTCCTTGGGTGATTAAAGGTTTGGTAGTGATTTTGGTGGTTGGGTTGGTATATCTCTCCAAAGGAGGAAAATCACTTTGTGAAAACATCATACATGGTATCGGTTGGGTAGATACTAAAGGTTCAGGCTGGCATCTTGAAAAGGTACTTTTTGGTGACCAGGTCAAAAGTTCAGGATCATTTGGTGGTTCTGGTGGAAGTAATCCTTGTTCTCTTAGAATTTCTAAACCTCTCTTATAGATCCAAAGAGGTTCAGGTTTTTCTATGTCTTAAGACCTACCCATAGACTATTATCTGGGTCAGATCTTCATTGGACAATAGGAGGTGGTTTGTAACACCTACGACTCCTTGTGTTTTCTTCTTCTTCTTCTTCTTCATCTGAAGTATCTCCAGTGTGCTTCCAACAATCACACTATGGATCACACATATCAGGATCTACATCCCATATGAAATGACTATCAATACGATCAGTAAAGATGGGAGATCCATCTAGCCTTATCCCATAAACAGGGATCTAATCTTCAGTATAACATAGAGATATCATCATAGATTGAAAGATTGGAAGAGTAGAATTGTTGGCTACTGCATCAGGCTTCTTGAAAATTGTTCTAAAAGTTCCATCAACCGATCTTCTGAAACTTGCCTCATGGGATTGGATGGGCTTGCTGGCTTTATGAATCTTTTCATAATCAGTCAGCCATTCTAAGGGAATCAATTCTGCCAGTTCCTCTCGAGATATCTTTCTCGAAATTTGGATGATTGAAGGTTTATCTTCTGGATTTTTTGCTATGACAAACAAAGCATCACTGTGGCTATTAGGCAGGTTGGGAAGATCTATAACATGATCTTGAAGTCTATGTAGATCATCTGATGGTGAAGAGTTGCTGCATACGCCTTAGATACTTGATCAGCTGTGAGCTGAATATGTACTTTCAACCTCTTTGGCAAAGTTCTATCTTTCAGACTCACATTATAATTTGGAAAGATGGTTAAAACCACGCTTCCCGCATGAAGATTCGTCAGTGCAGTTCCAATGACAGCGTTTTCATAATGGATGAAGCTAGAATCTAGCAGAGCAATACAAGCTGTAACTGGTAGACCTTTCCTTCCATGGAGTGAAAGGATTAGTCTTATAGCACCAAAATGAAGTGCAGTATAGCCTTCTTACCTCCAATGAGTGATTAAATCAGTAGGAATCTCCAGATCTACATACTATTCTTGAGAAGTGGCTTGTAGTTCACACTGATCCATTCTGGAAGACTGGACATATTCTTTCATTGTTGGTCTCCTGGTGGAAATCCACATACTGATACTTTTAAACACAGATCTCTATCTTTCGAAAATATTATAAGGACTGAGCAACTGTGGTACTGTTTCAAGGATCTTTGCATCTTTAGGAACATAAGAGTACTCTATGAGGTTTTCTATATTTGAGGATATTTTTGAGGGAATGTGTTTAGGAAGGGTCAGGGAAGATTGTAATATAATAGGCTGGTATTTTCAGTGTTTGTGTTATCCATGATTTGAGAAGTTCCTCTCCCACTCACCTCATATAATATCATTACTATCTTTACCCTCTCTCTGGAAGAAACTCAAAGAGTTTCCTTAAAGCTGCTTCATCAGGCAGGCAGCCTGTCATCTGGGATGACACGGTGTTAGGCTCTGATACCAAGTGGTCGGGAGCCTCACAATCCTTAAGAAACCATGGACTAGTCTTCCTTTTATCTGAGCATTTCACGGCACCCCTTAGCATTTTAACTCTTTTATCGAAAGTCTATTAAAAAATATTAATGAGGGTGGAAATCTTAATAGCCAAGCAAAAATTAGTCTCGTATATAAATAAGGGTCCTTTTTTCTCCTGTTGTTATAAAAAAAATCTTCTTTTTCCACCGATTATAACTATGTACTCTAGGAAGTAGATAGTTATAATATGAAATTTATTTTTTCTCTTCATGTTAGCCGACAGTTTCTGAAAAAAGAAAAAAAAATAGCTTTAATATTATAACTATAAAAAAAAGTTTTAATATCATAACTATGTACTTTTAAGAGAACATAATTATAATTGGTGGTAGACAACATATTTTTTTTGTAGCAATATAAGAAATAGATTTCCCTATAAATAATATAAGGAAAGTTCATAAGAATAAATAAAAAAATTTCCAAACCGACTTTTTGTTGTAAAATAATATAAAACTGTTAAACAAATTTCTTAGAGTTGATTTTCAGTTTCCCAGGGTGTGCATGACAATCTTCACGGAATGAATTTTTTTTTTAATTTTTGTTCCCGAGAACAGAAATGGATAGAAAACTCGTATGACAAAATCGATTTATTTTTTTGTTCCTGGGATGAACCGGTTGAATTTTTATGCTGGGGAAGAGAAAACGAATCAAAAAATTTCTGCTTTTTTGCTCCCGTGCACAAAATGAGAAACATTTATTTCTCTCAATCACTTTCCTCCATTATCATCATTATCATCACCACCATTATCCCGACATGACCACAACCACCATCTGTCGTCGTCGTTATACCACCAATGTCGTCGTCTCCACCACCATCGTGCCACCGCCACCATCACAGCCACCACCACCACGATGTCATCACCACCACCTCCACCCATAACCATCACCACCGCCACCATTATCATCATCGTCATCGTCACCACTACCATCGTCGCAGCCACTGCCATTACCACCGCCATCGCCACTACCGCCACCTCCACCACTACCATCATCGTAACCACCACCACCACTACCATCATCTCCACCGCCACGACACCCCTGTCACTAACCACCACTATCATCGTCGCAACCACTGTCATTACCACCGCCACCATCACTACCATCACCGTAACCACCACCATCGTCATCACCACACCATTGCCACTACCACGACGCCACCACTTCCACCACCGTCACTAATCATCACTACCATCGCTGCAGCCACTGCCATCACCACCATGACCAGCGCCACAGCCACTACCGTCACCAACCACCACCACCATCTTCGCAGCCACTGCCATCGCCACCGCCACCACCCTTACCACCACTACCATCACCGCAGCCATTGTCGTCACTACTATTACCATCAGTACGCCTCCACCACTACCACCGTTCGGAAAGGAAAGTGATAATCCGAAATAAATTATGCTTAAGAGGAATTATTTTTTATTATATTATTTGTTGTGTTGTCAAACGCAATTCTCATTCTTATAATAAAAATAGAATATGTTATCAAACAATTTTTTTTTCTCAGAAACTACTCCAAGGCGCAGAAATAGAAAAGAATTGTTTCTTTTCAGAAACAGTAACAGAGAATAGAATGATTGTCATGCACAACCCTAGTGTTTTTTTTTTGTTTTTAAGTTTTCTTATTTTCATTTCAGAAAAAACGTGGTTATTCTTTTTTTAACTATCGCAAGCAATTTTTTTTTTCTTAATAAAAACTGCTTATATTGTCACCTTTATAAACTTGTTCAGATAGGATTTTTAGAAAATGGAAAATTAAGTGAAAAGAAACCTATTCACATAATAAAGTTAAAGATTAAAACTGAAAAGTCCTAATAGACTCTAAATGTTGACTTAACCTTGTCCACATGGTCAGTTTTATTAGCTTAAGAGTTTATTTAAAATAAAGTTAAATATTGAAACTTAAAAAAATTAAAATTAAATTATTTGGACGTCACCTTACATGAAAATCTGATTTCCCAAACCAAAATACTATTTTCATTTTTTTTTGGAAATCCAAAATACTATTTCAGAAATAGCTTTTAGACGTCAAACGTCAGTATAAACGGGAAAAGTTTTAAATTCTATTTTGATTTTGGAAAAACAAGTTTGTGAAATACTGAGGTGCTTCTAAAGTTAAAATAAAAAATAAAAAAAATCTTTATTTAACCCTTTAAAAATATTAGTTAAGTTATAAGATTACAGTTGTTATTAAATTGCTAAATAATAGCATTCCACATGAGGAAAATGCTACGCATTGAGTGGTGCACATAAAAATCTTTTATTGTTAGCTGATATTCAAACGCACCACCTCAAGGAGTTTTTTTTTTTTTTTTTAAGTAAACAAGGAGGGCATAGCCCAAAAAATAAACACCTCAAGGAGTTAGTTTACACTTGTTAGCTGATCTATCAGCAGTTAGTTTTTCGGTATGATTGCTTTGTAATTCTGTCTTGGGCTTTTTGGCTTTCATATTATAAAAAAAAAAAAAAAAACTTTTATTGTCTAAGCACCCAAGTGGAGCAAAGCCTTCAAAAGCTATGAAACACTCGTATTCAAAAATTTTGACATATCGTTCTACATTTTCTGACATTCATCGATAGTCTGACATTTTTCGACACTCTAATACTTGTTGCAAAGACTCAAAAAAGGTTCAAAGTATAAGTTGCGTTGCATTTTGAGTTCTAACTATTAGATTCATTGTATTATAATTACTATTTTATTGAGTTTAATATAAATATTTGGGATATCTTATGTTTCTTTGCAAAATTGATGGGTATTATAAGTTTAGCTTTATTTTTTTTAAATTATTAAATATTAAATATAATATATACTACATAAATTAAAAAGATTATATAATATCAAATCGTGTCTTAACGTGTCAAAATTTAACATTTTTTAAAATTAACGTGTCAAAATATTGTATCGTATCGTATCTCATGTCCCCCGTATTGGTGTCAGTGCAACATAGTCCAAAAGTCCAAAAGTAATGAGAATTTCTCTTTCATATTTTGGCATCTCGTATATTCCATGTGTCTGTTGATGCCTGAGTGCTTCATTTTTATTCTTTTAAAGGGTCACAACTTTGAATAAAACTATATTTTTGTCTTATATATTTTGTATGGATTGCCACAAGCCACCATTCTACTATTTTTTTTTGTATGATGTATTAAATTGTGGGACACATGAACCTATGACTTATTAACATATCCGAAATTAATTTGTATTAGGAAAGTGCCATGCTGATATAGGGATAAAATTAGATATATCTAATTTAGTACATTTTTTTTTCATATTTGAAAAAAATTTCACCACTTTTGAAATATATATTTTTCCATCACATTAAAATAAAAAATTTGTTTAGAAAAAAAGTATATCTAATTGAATACATAGATGCACCAAAAATTTATTCATGATATAAATATATAGCACTGAGGAAGCAAATTTGAAGTTCCCAACAGCCAACTGTGCAAATAGCTGTCAATATGTGCTACTATTAAAAAACTAAAATCTCAAGTCGAATCGACAAGCTTACATTAATTGAATATAAGTGAAATTTTGTACGTGTATATAGTTATCTTCCTAAACCATAAACCTGAACAGAGCAATAGAGATTCCATCATTCCATGGCAAAAGCAACTCAAATAGCAGCAATTTCAATACCTGCTTTTAGTCACCAAGCATCCATTGTTGAGTTCTGCAAGAGACTCGTTCATCTCCATCCCCACTTTCATGTCACGTGCATCTTCCCCACCATTGATACACCAGTCCCTGCCACCATTGCTTTCCTTGAATCTCTTCCTTCCAACATAGACTACACTTTCCTCCATCCGGTGAACAAAAAAGACTTGCCACAAGATGTTGCCCCACCAGTGCAACTCCAACTTGCAGTGTCACAATCCATGCCATATTTCCGCGAGGCGTTAAGGTCACTGTGTTCATCCACGCCAATGGTTGCTTTAATTGTTGATCCCTTTGCAAATGAAGCACTAGAAATAGCAAAGGAGTTCAACCTTTTATCCTACATATACCTCCCTCTTTCTGCCATGGCACTGTCACTGCTCTTGTATTTGCCAACATTGCATGAGGAAGTTTCATGTGAATACAGAGATCACAAGGAGGCTATACAGATCCCAGGTTGTGTACCAATTCATGGCAACGATCTACCAGAGCTTTTTCAAGATCGATCTATTCTTGCTTATGAGTTAATTCTTCAACGTTCCAAGAGGTTTTCTCTTGCTGATGGTTTCTTGGTTAATAGCTTCTCAGAGATGGAGGGAGGTACTGTAGAAACCTTGCAGGAACATAACAGAGGCAATAAGAAAACCCCTGTTTATCTTGTTGGACCAATTATACAAACTGGGCCAAGTAGTGAATCAAATGGGTCAGAGTGTATGAGATGGTTGGAGAACCAGAGACCCAATTCGGTTTTGTATGTGTCCTTTGGAAGTGGAGGCACACTGTCTCAAGAACAGCTCAATGAGCTTGCTTTGGGGTTGGAGTTGAGTGGTCAGAAATTCTTGTGGGTTTTGAGAGCACCTAATGATTCAGCAAATGCAGCTTACCTTGGCGCTACAAATGATGACCCTTTACAGTTTTTACCACAATGTTTCTTGGAGAGAACCAAAGGACAAGGGCTAGTTGTTCCTTCTTGGGCACCCCAAACACAAATCCTTAGTCATACTTCAACTGGTGGGTTTCTAACCCATTGTGGCTGGAATTCAACACTTGAGAGCATTGTTTTTGGAGTGCCAATGATAACTTTGCCATTGTTTGCCGAGCAGAGAATTAATGCTGTTTTGTTATTCGAGGGCCTCAAAGTGGCATTAAGGCCAAAATTTAATGAAAATGGCATAGTGGAAAAAGAGGAAATTGCCAAGGTGATAGAAGATCTAATGATGGGTGAAAAAGGAAATGGGATTCGCAAAAGAATCGAAGAGCTAAAAGATGCTGCTGCTTGTGCATTAAAAGAAGATGGAGCCTCTACAAAGGCAATTCTCCAGTTTGGTATCCAAATGGAAAACTTTACATCCACTAAAAAGTAAATTGATTGGCTTTCTAAAACAAAGGGAATGGAAGGGAAAGAAGCACGGGACAAAATATTGGTTCGATGGGCTAAGTGTGATATTTCACTTCATTGCTTATTTTGTACCCGAGTTTATATGAAATAGTGCTTCATTAGTTGATTGAGTTACTTTGTTTTATTGAAAATTGGTCTTTAATGGAAGAATCTCATAAACACTCCAATGATATCATCATTCAGATGAAGATTTCTCGCATTAAAGAATACATTGTTTAAATTGTAAACGTAATTGCAGGCACTGTTGAGATTTTTACCATTACAGCAATGTAGATTGCAATTAACAATGTTTAAATTCAACCCAAAATTAAACTGGTGGGCAAGATTACATTAATGATTTTATATTTCTCTAACACTCTCCCTTATACGACTTGAAGGGTGGATGATGCATCAGACTCAGCCTAATTGTGCTAAGAAACTCCACAAGACTTAATTAATTATTAATTAAATGAGGAGTAGTGAGAATTGAAACTGCGACACCGAGACTCGGATACAATGTAAAGAATCAATTCAATCCAAAGCTTAAGTTGATGAGTGAAGCTACATTAATAGTTTTATATCTCTAATAGTTGAAAAAAATGGTTATATTAATTGAATTGTATATGAATAGTAAAAAAAGATCTCTATTTAAAGAGATTGAATAACCTATTGGGCTAAGCCCAAAGAAGATTATAGAATAGAAAAACAAATAAAATATTAAATTACAATTATTTACAACATTTCTCTTCAAGCTGAGGAATAAATATTAATCATTCTCAGCCTGCTAGTATGCTCTTGAAATCTTTCTAAGAGAAGTCCATACGCCAAAATATCAGCTAATTGACGCCCAAAAGGAATGTATGGAGTAGTGATCAACATGCTGTCAAGTTTCTCTTTGATGAAATGGCGGTCGACCTGAATATGCTTAGTTCAATCATGTGAATTGAATTATGAGCTATACAAATGACAGATTTATTATCACAAAGCAATTTCATAGTTCCTTCACATCTTATTTTGAGATCATCAAGTATAATTTTCAACAACAATAATTCACAAATACCTAGAGCCATAACTCGAAATTCAACCTCTGCACTTGAACTGGCAACCACATCATGTTTCTTAGTCCTCCATTTCACTAAGTTACCACAAAGAAACATACAATAACCAATGGTATATCGATGATCAGTCACGAATCCAGCATAATCAACATTAGTATAAACTTCTAAAGAGAGATTGTCATCACATCGGAATAACAGTCATTTAATAGGAGTGGCTTTAAGATACTGAAGAATTCTCTCCACTACTCGCATATGTTTTTCTTTTGGATTATGCATGAACTGACTCACAATACTAACAACATAAGCTAGTTCTAGTCTAGTATGAGCCAAATATATCAATCTCTTAACTAGTCGTTGATATCACCCTTTATCAACTGGAGGGATCTCCTCTTCATAACCCATATTGTGATTTTGCTCAAGAGGAGTACAAGAGTGTTTAGACCCAAGTTTTCCTGTTTCTTTTAAGAAGATCAAGGAGATATTTTATCTGACTGATAAAGATTCCTTCCTTTGAATGAGCTACCTCTATCCTTAGAAAATATCTCAATATCCCAAGATCTTTAATTTCAATTTCAGAAGCTAATCATGCTTGTAGAACATGTCTCCATAATATCTTCACCTGTTATAATAATGTCATCAACATACACAAGGAGCACAGTGAGCTTCCCATCTTGGGAGTGCTTAAAGAAAAATGTGTGGGCTCCTTGACTCTGTTTGTATTATAAGGTCATCATAACCTTATAAATCTCCCAAACCAGGCACAAGGAGAATTTTTAAATCCATACAAGACCTTTTTTAACCTACAAACTTTATTTTCTCCATCCGTAGAGTCAAAATCAGGCGGGATTTCCATGTAAACCTCTTCTTCTAACTCACCATTAAGAAAAGTATTATTTACATCAAGTTGATTTATACCCCAGTTGTAATGGGCATCAAGGAACAATAAGACTCTCAATCTTTGCAACTAGGGCAAAAGTTTCTTCATAATCAATGCCATATGTCTGAGTTTAACCTTTGGCGACGAGTTGTTACACTAGCTTGAAGAGAAAATGGCCCTTGTGTTAATTATCATGGAATGTTGCGAAACATTGCTATAGAATCTAAGCGAGTGTACTACTATACTGTTAAAATTCATGGTTATTTTTTGTGAATCTTTTGGCATACGTATTTTTTACTTTTAATGTTGGGTTCTCCTATTTCTCTTTAGATTTTCTCAGATTGTTCATTATTGAGTTCACCATTGTTATTTTGTCAACCCTAAACTTTCTTTGATAATATGTTGGCATAGTTCTTTTCTTTGTCTTTTTTTGTTTGTTTGTAAACTAGTTCTTTTTGACTTTTCAATGTAGTTTTGCATTTTGAATATTTATTGAGTTAGAGAAAATAAGAACTTGCAAGAAACACGTGATGTCATAAGTATAAGTAGTGATTTCTATGCTTCTTGTTATTTTTTGGTTATCACTTCATTTTTAAATATAAACTATAATTAGAATAAACCTGTGCATTTAAAGTCATTTAAGTCATAGCAAATTGTTTTAAATTGTGCTGATATTGATCTCATTTCAAAATGATACCGATCTTGATTGTAAAAAAAATATTTTTTAAAAGTCTTTAAAATTACTACAATTCTAGATAGTCTTTTAAATCTATAAGAATTTTTATCTCAAAATAATCTTTTAAAATCCTAATTCAAATACCTCCTTAGAGTCTATTTGATCCATTTTTTCAAACTTAAAAGTTATTTAAAATTGAAGCAAAATATAAGAAATTAGAAAGTAAAACTGAAATTATTTGGATGTAATACCCCTAACTTAAGAATTTAATTAATTACCTGTAATTAAGCATGTATAAGTGGGTAAAATTAAGTAAGAGACTAAAATTAAAGAGTTAAGGGCACGTTTGAGGTCAAAAGTGCAGTCAGTGAGAATTAAGGGATAAAAATGTGGGTAGGAAAAAGTACCCAAAATGTATAAGTAAAGTTAGAAATATGATTGGAATAACATTCTAGTTCATTGAGTAAAGTTTGGTAGTGAATGGAGGTGAGTAGATAGATAAGCTTTTACCTAGTTAATGCAACCTACCATACGTTAAGTGTCAAAAACACAAAACTCCCTCATTCTTTTTCTTCTTCGTCGACCATTAGAGAGAAAAGAGAGGGAGAGACCATTTTGAGCCTCAAACCCTAACTTCCTTATTTTCCAACCAAATCAACTCATTTCAAAGCCAAAATCACTTAGAATCTTCCCCTCGTTGTGAATCCAAGCTTGGTTTTGAGTGGGAAGCTTTGTGGAGAGACATATCTTCTTCCAAAGATTTCAAAAATTTGGGTCATTGGAGGAGTTTGAGGACGTTTTCATCCATGGGAGCTTAGGAGACCTCTATTTCTTGGTTGTGTGACCTATTGTGGTAAGTTTACACTTCTCCAACCTAGTGTTCATGGAGTTTTGTAGAGTTTGAAGACAATGAATAGTATTTTTTGTGGGTTTTATGAGTTTGAGTAAGATTGAGGCTAAATTCTTTTGGAAATTTTGTTAGGAATGATAAATAAACGGGAGAAATGAGTTTAAATTTTCATTTTAGTATACTTTGATATTTGTAGAAATCTATGCTTGAAATTAAGAATTTTCTTGCATTGTTAGCCTCGGTTGGTTGTATGTTTGATGGTGTCCCTTGTATGGCTAGGATTGAAGCAAGTGGACCAAGTGGAGTGACCAATCCTTGGGGTTGTATTCAATTGAGGAAAGGAAAGCTTTGAGGAAAGTTCAAGTGCAAGGTAAACCTTCGGACTTTGGGGTTGATCCCCTTGAATGTTGCACTATACTCCGTTGAGGAGGAATGGTTTATGAGTTGTGATATGTAATGATGATAGTAATTGTGTGCTCATGTATTGATAAATGTTTTGATTGACTAATGATTATTGATTGAAGTTTGATTGTTTAAGAGTAATTGAGGAATAATTGATAAATATAAAAATAATGAATGAGGTAATTGATGCTTCCCGGCAAGTATACCGATCGCACAAGTAATATAGAAAGTAAGTAGAGTATCGTCTTCACAGGGATTGGGTCGAATATCAATTAATATTCCTTTCAAGAATGGAAAAGTTCACAAGAGTTTGTTTGTGACAGATAATGTCGAGTTGTGTAAAATTGAGAACTGAAATAAAGACTTGTTTTTGTAATTTTTCTGTGATGAAGAATAAAAATAACAACAAGAATGATTTGATTTATAAAAATGAGAAAAGCATTGTAGCCAGAGCGCACTCACCTTATGATCTCCACTTATTACTTTGGATTGATTTAAAAATATTCAATTATATAAATACTCAGATAATTATCATCTAAAATTAATTAGTTAAATTTCAATCCCTTGGCAATTTAACCCTTTAATCTCAATTGGAATCCTAATCCCTTAGCAACCCCTCATGAGAATTAAGCAATGAACACGATAATCAAACATCTGCAATTCAATACACATTTATTCCTAGCATGCATACGAACCGTTATCCTACCCCCTTTCAGGATGAAAACCCCAATATTCCTATCTAGGGTTCTAACCCTCAAACTATCCTCAACTATCAGATTGATCAATTCTAATAAAGAAAATATAAATTTCGCACAAGGTAAAGATAAAGAACTTTATATAAATAAGTATAAATAAACCAATCCGTCGTAACAAGGGTTCACATAGGGTTTGTGACCCTAACTACAATAAAAAATAAACTAGCCAAACATAATCATGGCCAAAAATCCAATATTCATAAAAACATAAAGTAAAAGAGAAAAAAGAACAAGAACAAGAATAAGAATTTCTCTCCGGAGCTCTCCTTCTGACGCACGACGGTCTCCTTAGGTCCCGTATACCTAATTCTGTGCTGAGCATCCTTTTTATAGTTCTCCTTTTCATCTTCCAAAACTACCCTATTAAAAACACGGTGCTGCGATTTCGCAATATGGCGCTCTTAGCGTGAGTTTCACGCTATGAGCGTGGATGTCTCTGGATGTTCACGCTATTAGCGTGGGACTCTGGCCTGAACTTCTAAAAGTGCCTTTTTTTGTCCTGTTTCCTACAAAATTAGAAGGAAATCAGTTGCACAAACTTTGATTGAGATTTATCAAATTAATAGTAATTCTAGCCCTTTTTCTCCAAGATTAATCAAGATTTCTTTCTCATTTTGGCTAAAAATCATATATATGCTAGAGGCATAGCAGTAATGGTTGAGGATTAGGATTGAGGTTTTGTTGATAGTTGAGAGATAAGGCAGGGACTGATAAATGAGATAGGATTGAATAGTCCTTGGATCAGTCCAATGAATGTAACTAGTATGACGGATGTGTGGTCTTCCTTGGTGCCAGCCCTAAGGGGAACTCTTTGTGGTTATTACCTAAAGCCCTTGAGGTTCCCTCTTGAAGCCATAATGCCAGTAAGGACTTCCCCTGAAAACAGCCCTTTGAGGATCTTTAGGTGGGTTGTCTTACCCTTAGAAATAGCCTTATGCAGATCTCCTCGTGGTGAGTGAAAGTTCGAATTGGCCTTGAAGGCCGTAGCATGTGAGAGGGAAAAACAAAAAAATTTCCGCAAGCGGAATACACATGCATGTCAAGATACATACTTTAAGACGTATGTCATACCTTGTACGTGAAAACTTAAGATGATCAAGGTAGGTTTGAAGGGTTCAGACCCTCTAACGTTGATCCACACCACCCGCGTCTAGATACAGGAACTCCTTCCAGTAAAGCCGCCGGCTGATCACCACAATAAGGCTTGCTATGCACTCAATGTGTGATGAAAGGAGACTATGTAAAAGTGTTTAGAAGAGTGAAGTTTTCAGAGAGAAAACCTCACAAAAGTGGCGCAGGAATAAGGAGAGAATAGCTTAGGCCTTTTACAAAACCCTAGGAGGAACATATATACTATTAGGCGCACAAGTAGTGATCAAGAGATTCATGATGCAATCAGATTTTTGATCCTCAAAATCCCTTCAAAAAGGGCGCACCAACAAGGAGAAACAAGAGGATTTGTTGCAAATCAAATCTTATCAAATCTTGCCAACAACATCCTATCATATCTTTATGATATTAGGTTCAAAGCCAAATGAAATATTTGATCATATATCATCATATATTCAGCTATATGGTGCGCCCCATATAGCCTAAATAATGACCAGATACATTTGAGTAGTTGCATTCAAACTTGAATCAAATCACTCAAATATTCTCCCAACAGATCGTATCTTCTGGAGCTGATTCTGATGACTAACCAACAGCCAAATCAGCACCCCAAATCTTCTTAGATTATGTACAAAAGATTTTCTCTTGATATGTTCCAACAAGATCTCATCTTATCCTTTTGTTATGAAACAACTTTTTATAGCCAATTCAAATTCGAATTTCAAACATTTGAATTCAAACTTTCAAACACTTAAATTTTAAATTCAAATTCAAATTCTAAATTCAAATTCAAATTTCAAATTTCAAATTTCAAAATTCAAATTCAAAATTCAAAATTCAAATTTCAAATTTCAAAATTCAAATTCAAAATTCAAAATTCGAATTTCAAAATTCAAATTCAAATTTCAAATTCAAAATTCAAAATTTAAACATTTGATAATTAATTTAACTAATTAAATTAATTAGTAATGTCTTGGACTATCCAAGCCCATTACTTAAATCCATGCGCCCTCCACCCTATCTGTGGAGTTCCAAACTACTTCTTGGGCTAATAACAATTGTTAGGCCCAATACCATTAATGCTAGAGCATCTAGACAATTAGGTGTTAGTGTGTGACCCATTAGGTCCAACATAGCCACTGACATAAATGGGCTTGGGCCCAATAAGCCCACAACCCATCTAATGACAACACAGAGCACTAGCAATGCTTTGTTGCCCCAGAACTAGTTAGATTAGTGACTTGATCATCCTATTACACATATTTGGTTGCCGTATATATTTCCTTTCGTCTCGGTTACCTTCCCATAAAACCTAGGGTAAGGAAGCGTATCAACCCCTGCGGTTTAGGGTAAGCTTTATTCGAAATAGGGAATCTTCAATTTACAGACTCTAAAGGAAGATCATCTCATAATCTCTTTTACTATGCATAGATTCCCGAGTCCCTGTAAATGTCATCCCGATTTCTCCGGTTTACAGATAACCTAATCTCTCACAGAGATTTGACGAATTCCTTCAGCTTATCACCCTAGCCCTGTGTTCTTTCAGGACAAGCCAAACAGTATACCTATGAGTCTCCATGTTTCAGGCAGACGAGGTGCACAATCAAAGCATGCCTTCTAGAACACAGTCTAGGTAATAACTTCTGGTCTTAGGAAAGACATACCCAAATATAAAGAGACTACTCTAATGATACTCTCTGTGAGAGTTCCTCATAGAGTCTCTTTGTGGTCTGTTCAGTGCGAGCTATACCCTTATAGGTCCAGCCACGACTTTAGCTAAGACATCTCCATATCTGTAGCAAATGAGGTCTATACCTTGTATCCATATACAAGTAGATAAGTCGTGCTAGTCTTACCCGAGATCACTGACCCCATTCTCAGTATCTCTAGACTAGGAACATAAAATTAGGAATAAACATCCGGTATTCTTGAATCCTCATGATTGTGATCTCATCACAGATACTCAAGAGATACCTATTTTATTAAACGGGGTTTATCAAGTTATTCAAAATATATTAACATTAATATCGAGACAGAATTATGAAACAAGATAAAGAGTGCTTTTATTTATTTGCGACAATATTAAAAAGGTCTACATCTATGTCCTTATTTAATCATAAGATTGTCTCTAGGACACCCAAATACTAACAGTGAGAGCCTAAGAGAGATAACCCGGTTGCGAATCTCTCTTGGAAGTGCCTAGTATTATGATGAGAATGATTGGAAGGGACTTCCCTTGAAAATAGCCATATGTGGATCTCCATGTGGAAGGAGCCTAAGAGAAACAGCTCTTGAGAATCTCTCTTGGAAGCCCCTAGTGTGAGGTTGTGGACATCCCTTGGAAATAACCCTATGTGGATCTCCTTGTGGTGAGAACCTAAGAGAAAAAAACCCTTTGAGGATCTCTCTTGGAAGTTCATGTGATGTTTATGGATAAGAATGTGTTAAGTTGTTATTATTATGTCTTCACCGAAAGTGAACCTTAGGGTAGAGTGATCTCCAAGGACCCCTAGTTACTGTGATATATTAGTATATCTTACCCTGTATTGTGGGGCATCATTTCAGGTACTGGTAGAGTTAAGGCTGTACAAGGCAAGAAGCATGAGTAGATTGTACCTGATAGCTGGACATTTTGAGTTGTATGCCATTTAGAATTGCTATATGTATTTATTTTGAGGCCATATGATGTATATTGGAGGACTTAGTCCATGAACATTGTAGTAGTAATTGGTATGTTGTATATGGCTAATTGCCTTGATCATGTTTATTTTGGTAGTTAAGTCCTTTGGCATGTATATGAAATTTGGAAGAACATTGATGTAATTGAGACTTGAATATATTGATGAATATGTAGTAATGTTTATCATTTTGATTTGCATGACGAATTGGTAAAGTGTTTGTGGGATGTAGGTGCCACATGGTGTGTGACTATAGTTGGCCTTTCCTTGTCAATTAGGTGTTATGACCCTTGAAGAATGAAGGGGGAGTGAAATTTACCCAAGAAAATCACGAAAAACAGGGGAGACTAAGTCTGCCCCTGTAACACCCCGTATATATCCGGTAATGTTATCACAATATCGTATTAAGCTTCACTTAATTAAAAATGCGGAATTACTTTTTCTTTTCAATTATGATGCCATTAACATTACCAACTTGCTTAATAATCAATTAATAAAATATCGCCTGTATGTAATTGCAATAAAACAGCTAACTGAAATACCTCATAACATAGATAATATAAGTGTGGCTCTAGTCACGGAACTACAACAATGTAGACTGGACCATCTAACAGTTTATACAACTACAATCTAAAAAGTACTAACAGAAAGTGTCATGGACAATCCCCATGCTCACTCAAATAAGGCAACATGCCCAACATCAGTCTCAAACACAACATATCATAAATAACGGAAAACATAAACAGCATCCAAATCCAGTCATGCTAACATAAAGCAGTAAAACATAATCAGCTAAGCTCCGGCCTCCTGCCGCCTGAGGCATCAGTACCCATACTACCTGATCCTGAAATAAGCATTCCCCAAACGTGGGGTAAGATCTCTAAACTAGAAATCTCAGTAAGACAGTGCGTCCTCAAGGATCTTCCACCCCAAGCTCACTTACATGTGCAATATAAGTTCAAAAGCAGTTTATCATTTATCATTTCTAAAACAATGCAATGCAACAGATAATCATGCCATGTGTGTCAATACTAATCTACTGGCCAGAGACAGTGCAGGTATACGTCTATCACCTACACACCGTGCAAGTACCACTTGCATTCACCCCGGTACACCGTCTTGTATGGCGCTACATACTCAGGCTTCCCGTCAAGATGAAACAACACATGCATATTAAAAGCCATTACATGTAAAGTTCAATCAACATATCAAATATCCAAAAGCATGTACACAGCATGCATAAACCATACCCCCATGGGACATGGTGGAACCACAACATGGCTAAACCGAGGACACGAAAGCTTACCTCTAAGCTAGCTATCCAATGCCACAAGCTCAAAGTCCAATCACAGCAGATCACAATCTGATATGGACCAAATATAAATCAATAACATGTGCCACATGCATACAAATTAAAGACAACGCCTTTTCATTACGCTTTATGTCTTAAGGCTTCTCACCAAGCCATAAGCCCTTAATCACTTGATTCTGACTTAGTTTAATTAAAACAGAAGTTCAACTTCATCAATCTAGGGTCCACAACCCCCAATAGCCTACTGTCCTTACAACACAGCTACTGTTCTTCGAAATCCCAGAATATCTGGATATTCCTCGGGACCATATCCGGATATCTCATTGTGCATATCCGGATATCCAAAATCCCATATTCGGATACCAAATATCTGGATATCCAAAACCCCATATCCGGATATCACATATCCGGATATTCATCGGGCAGATATCCGGATATTTCACGACAGAATGCAGTTCTGCATTTTCGTGAAGATATCCATCCAAGGTTGGGTTTTTAACGATTTAAAGCACCTAAACATGCTTTTTTAGGTGTGTTCAACATTACCCAACAACAAGTTATCATCTTTAAGCCTTAACATGCATCAAGCTTTCATTTTTAAGCATTAAACTCATGATCAAAGGTTGGTATACATACCAAAGGCCAAAACAGAGGGTCAACTGCTCATGAAGCTCCCAAAACAGCTTCAACAGCTACTGGGAATATGGTGTACGAAAATGCTACACCAAGACTTGACCTTTCTACCCAAAGGTTGCTTCTTTAAGCAAAAAAATGCCCAACTCAAGCTTCCACAACCAAGCCAACCAAGTCAGCCCCAAAACTCTCACCAACAGTAGCTGTGGACTCAGAGGAAAGCACCTTTCTCCCTCACCAAGCTCGCTCAAGTGTTTACAAAGAAAGAATGAAGGAAAAACAAGAAAGGAAGTGCCTTGGACCCAAAATGAAGAAGAAACCCCACAAGTCAGCCAAGCTGATCAGCCACCCTCAACTCTCACGTTCAAAATCTGTGACCGGTGAAAGTCTCACAAACACGTGCCCACCTTCACTGAACTCAAGTGGACGATGCTTGACATTGTAGTAACTCTTCTGGCGATCCTGAGCCTGCTTCAGCTTTTCCCTGATCATCTGGATCTGCTGGGTAGTATCTTGGACAAAGTCCAAGCCAAACAACTCAGTATCTCCAACCTCAGACCAGCAGGTAGGTGTACGACACCTCCTACCGTACAACGCCTCGTAGGGTGCCATGCCCAGGCTAGCATGGAAACTGTTGTTGTACGAAAACTCCACCAATGGAAGGTACCTATCCCATGCCGAGCCGTGCTCCAACGTGCAAGCCCGCAACATGTCCTCCGAGGTCTGGATAGTCCGCTCAGTCTGTCCATCAGTCTGAGGGTGATAGGATGTACTCAGTCTCAACTGTGTACCAAAAGCTCCCTGCAGCGCCTCCCAGAACCGAGATGTGAACTTCGGGTCCCTATCACTGATGATACTCACGGGCACCCCGTGAAGCCTCACAATCTCGCGAACATACAGTTTGGCCAACTGCTCTGTAGTGAAGCTCACCTTCACTGGAAGAAAATGGGCAGACTTTGTCAGTCTGTCCACATTGACCCATATCGAGTCACAGCCAACCTGAGTCTTCGGCAAACCCACAACGAAGTCCATGGAAATGCTCTCCCATTTCCACTCTGGAATCTCAAGAGGTTGAAGTTTACCAGACGGCTTCTGGTGTTCAATCTTCACTTTCTGGCAAACCAAACACTTGGACACAAAGACAGCAACATCTTTCTTCATGCCCGGCCACCAGAAGTTCTTCTTCAAGTCTTGATACATCTTAGTAGCACCAAGGTGGATAGAAAACTGACCCTTATAGGCTTCTGCCATAACCTCTTCTGTCAACAGGCCTCGAGGAACCACAATCCTCCGCTGGAACAAAAGCAATCCATCATCATTCCAAGACACACCGTCTTGGTTCTTCACATAATCCAGACACTCTCTCTGAACTTGTGCCTCTTTAATCTTTTCTAGCAGCTCGTTCACAACATCTGATGCTTCCAACCCGAGAAGTACGCTCGCACACGGAGCGGTCACTGCCAAGTGGCAGAACTTCTCAACCACATCGAAGTTACCAAGTAGCAAACTGGATGAACTACTGGATTTCTGACTCAAAGCATCAGCTAACACATTGGCCTTGCCAGGATGATACCTTAGCTCAAAGTCTTAGTCCTTTATGAACTCCATTCATCTTCTCTGCCTCATGTTCAACTCCTTCTGGTCGAAGAGATACTTCAAACTCTTGTGGTCACTGAACACCACAAACCTCAAGCCAAACAGGTAATGCCTCCAAATCTTGAAAGCAAACACGATCGCAGCTAACTCCAAATCATGAGTCGGGTAGTTCTCCTCATGAGGCTTCAACTGCCTCGAAGCAAAAGCAACAACTCTACCAGACTGCATCAGCACATAGCCCAACCCCTTTCCAGAAGCATCACAGTAAAGCTCAAACTGCTCCTAAGGATCAGGAAGGATCAATACAGGTGAAGAAGTCAATCTCTCGTTCAACTCCTGAAAGCATGCCTCACACTCGTGAGTCCACACAAATGGAGTCTCATTTCGGGTAAGGCGAGTCAAAGGGAGAACCATCGTGGAAAAACCCTTGATGAACCTCCGATAGTAACCTGCCAAACCTAGTAAGCTCCTCACCTCCGTAGCTGTCTTGGGTCTCTCCCAATCCAACACGGCCTCAATCTTGTTGGGATCCACTGCAACTCCATATGCTGAAATCACATGCCCCAGAAATTTGACTAATTTGAGCCAAAACTCACACTTAGAAGGTTTAGCATAAAGCTTTTTCTCCTTCATCACTTGCAGAACAATCCTCAGATGCTCCGCATGCTCCTCCTCAGTCTTGGAGTAGATCAGAATATCATCAATGAAGACAATCACAAACTGATCCAGATACGGCTGGAAAATCCTGTTCATGTAATCCATGAACACTGCCGGCGCATTTGTGAGTCCAAACGGAATCACCAAATACTGAAAATGACCGTATCTCGAACGAAACGCGGTCTTCGGGACATCCTCCGGCTTCACCCGAATCTGATGGTATCCGGACCGGAGATCAATCTTGGAATACACACAAGCGCCCCTGAGCTGATCCAACAGATCATCGATCCGAGGAAGGGGATACTTGTTCTTGATTGTCACCTTGTTCAACTGCCTGTAGTTGGTGCACAATCGCATTGTTCCGTCCTTCTTCTTCACGAAGATGACCGGTGCTCCCCAAGGAGACACACTCGGTCGAATGAAATCTTTCGCCGAAAGATCCTCAATATGCTTCTTCAGCTCAGCCAACTCTGGTGGCGACATCCGATAAGAAGCTAAAGAAATCGGCCCCACACCGGGCAACAAGTCGATGGAGAACTCTATCTCCCGCTGCGGTGGAAACTCAGGGATCTCCTCAGGAAACACCTCCAGGAACTCCCCCACCACAGGAATGCCAATGATATCCTCCTGTGTCCCACTCGCCAAACCACCCAACATGACATAACCCAATGCCCCTGCTCGTAACGCTCTCCTGGCCTGCAGCAGTGAAATGTATGGCGAGGAACTAGCTGTGGAATCACACGGAGACATCACCACGCGCTTTGCAAAACAATCAATCAATGTACAGTTTCTAGACAACCAATCTATGCCTAGAATAATCTCAAGGTTGGCCATCGGCAATCCTATCAGATCTACCGAGAACTCACGGCCATCCCACTGAAACGCTACATCGCGATGTACAATGGTAGAATCACAAATCTCTCCGGTGGCAGTAGTCACCCGCAACGGTGGAGAAAGCACAGCACTGGGCAACTCAAGCCCCAAAGCAATCGGGGGTAGCAACAAACGAATGAGTAGCCCCGGAATCAAAGATAGCATCGACAAAAGAATCACCAATAGACACAGTACCTCTGACAAGGTTCGGAGCGCGGTCCGACTGCTGCCTATCCAGTGTATAAACTCTCCCAACAGAAGGTGGCACTGCAGGTGCCGAAGAAGATGCCATCGGAACCATCTGCAAATGAATTGCCTGAACAACTGCATCTCTCGCCATCGACGACGGACAATCTCTAGAGAAGTGGCCCTCCTTACCACACTTGAAGCACGACAACTGCCCCGTAGCACAGCGTCCCACATGCTCCTTCCCACATCCCGAATATCTCGGAGTGGTAGGAGGCCTAGAAGAACTCCCCTGATGTGAAACAGCTCTCTTGAACTGACCAGGCGCCTGCCTAGTCGCTATCTGCTTTCCCATGCCCTTATCAGCAAACCTCATGTCCTTCAAAGAAGTAGGAGCAGGAGTGGAACCACCTGTTCCCTTTCTCTCCTCAACCTTGGCCCTCTTGGCCTTGCTCGCCACGCAAACATCCTCGATGTCCTTACACTGCTGAACCAGTGTACCAAAGTCCCTCGTGGGTCGAGGGATGAAGGAATGGGTGGTTGGTTAACGGACGAAGGAGATGGTGGTGGTGCACGGTGGGGGACTTGTGATGTGTGGAGAGGGAGATGGGTGAGATGGAGAAAAAGAGAGATGACGGCTGAGGGAGAGAGGTGAGAGGGAAAAGGAGTGTGAGTGAGGTTAGGAAATTTTCGGGTTTTTTTTTTTTAAATCTGAGTTTCCTGATGACGCTCACAGCGTGGATTTCAAATTTTGAGCGTGGATTCTTCTGAATGATGACGCTGATAGCGCGATAGCCACGCTGTGGGCGTGGTAACTTTTGTTACTCTCTCACGCTCGAAGCGTGAATTCCACGCTAAGAGCGTGGTAGCTTTTGTTTCATCACGCTGATAGCGTCAATACTACGCTGACAGCGTGAATGCCATTTTTGAATTTCTCACGCTTTCAGCGTGAGTCTCACGCTTATGGCATTGAACCTCCTGTTTACTCACGCTTAGAGCGCGGATCTGGCGCCCGTAGCGTCAGTTCACAGTTCCCACTTGTTTTTCTCTAATCCGGAAAAATAAATAAATTAAAATGACTAAACTACTCTTCCTGTTGGGTTGCCTCCCAGTTAGCGCTTGTTTAACGTCACGAGCCTGACAGGAACCGTTTAAGATTCAAGTGACGCCAAAGGGACAGAGATCGTGTCCCTATTCACTTGTTCTCCACAATAGAGTTTCAATCTATTTCCATTGACCTTGAAAGTTCTGTCCTCATTGAGAGGGGAAATTTCTATTGTTCCATACGGGAAGACTGTCTTCACAATAAAAGGACCAGACCAACAAGATTTAAGTTTACCTGGAAACAACCTCAGTCGAGAATTGTACAGTAATACCTGTTGACCCGGTTCAAACTCTTTGTGCTTGATTTTGCTATCATGCCACAACTTAGTCTTCTCCTTGTAGATCCTTGCACTTTCATACGCAGTTCTTCTGAATTCATCTAACTCATTTAACTGAAGTAGTCTTTTCTCTTGAACTCCTGATGGTTCAAAATTCAAAAACTTTGTGGCCCATAAGTCCTTGTGCTCTAATTCCACAGGCAAATGACAAGCTTTGCCATACACCAACTGATAAGGTGACATGCCTATGGGGGTTTTGAATGCAGTTCTGTACGCCCACAGTGCATCGTCAAGCTTCTTAGCCCAATCCTTCCGAGAATTTCCCACTGTCTTCTCTAGGATTCTCTTTATCTCTCTGTTGGATACTTTGACTTGCCCACTGTTGGACGTTTAGTAAGTGCACTAGTCGTACAAGTAATAAAATGATGAGTAAAGATCGTTCCCACGAGGAATTATGTTCAAACACCAATATACCATAGAAAACTAATTTGAATCAAATAAGAATTTGTAAAAATCATGAATAATTTGTCACCAGAAAATTGATTGTAAGTAATTTGACACAAAGTAAATATGGATTAGGAATTAATAAAACAACAAGTAGTCAGAAAATAATTTTCCTCCATGATAACCCATGTAAAAATTGATCATATGCTGAATTCCTTTCCATGTGATGTTAATCAACCTTTTACTTATCATCAAGATGTAATCCCTTACTACCCTGATAGATACATTAATCAGAAACCCCAATCCCTTGGTGATCTCTTTCTTAATACATGCATGAAATACTAAAGTTTTAAGATTACATCAGAATTCTAGCATCAAACCCTTGAGTACTAGAATTCTGATGTTGAGATTATCAAATACAGAAGTCATATAAACATCCCTGTTCTATACTACTTCCTTGATAGAAATAATTAACTCAGAAAATCTCAAATCAACACATGAAAAATACTTCATCATATTAATCAAATCAACATAAATTATCATGGAGTTCCATTGCATTGAGACTACAAAGACTCTACTCAGACATGACTAAAGAATAGATAAGAGAAGAAGAAGCAAACTTCATTTCCATGTTGAAAGTCTTCAATCTCCAAACTATTACAAAGAAATCCTAATAAAAAAACTAAACTAAAAGAATTTAGAGAGAAGTCAGACTAAGGTTTAAGAGAGAGAGAAAGTTCAGATCCCTCAGATCCAGATCTCTTCTAAGTGTCAAGGCTTTTTTTTTTTTGTAATAAGTGTCACGGCTTTGCCTTATATAGTGTTACAATTAAAAACAGAAAACTGATGTGGGCGCTAAAACGTCCATAAGTGACCGTTTTAGCGTCCATGTTTTACGTATGCTCAACTGCTTTTAACTGATTTCAACGCTAAAACGTTAAGGAATGACCGTTTTAGCGTCCAAACTTGGTGAATGCTCAACTAACTTTAACTGACTCCAACGCTAAAACTCTTGATTTGGACGTTTTAGCGGTGAAGACCAGAATCTTTTTTCCACTTTAGGGCGCTAAAACGCTTATTGCAGGCCGTTTTAGCGCCCAAGACCAGTAATTTTCCATCTTCTTAGTGCAGCAGCGCGCTAAAACGCTCTGTGTGGGCGTTTTAGCGCTCATCACCAGCAAGTTTTGGCCTCTTCCTGTAGCAGGGCGCTAAAACGCTCAGTGTGGACGTTTTAGCGCTCAACACTTAGGCAATTTTTCTCCTCTTGAGCTCCAGAATCTTCTTCCTTCTCCAGTTGTCTTTCAAGCTTGCTTTTCCTACAAGAATCATACAATTTTCCAATAAAGCTCTTTAACTTGTAATTGAGGACATCTTAGGACATTAACCTTGTTTTTCATCATTTAATCACACAATTTGATCCTAATTCCTGCTAAAAACCATGATGAACTAAGGGTTCATCACAATTTCCAGATTTGAATATTGTTGTCCTCAGCAATAACTTTAAAGACAGAGAAAAACTTGAGATTCTTTACATGTGAAATTTATGAGGTTGGATTGAAATATGACAGATCAACTTTCCAAGATACAATCTAACAACCCAGCAATCTATCTTTTACTATGACTTGCTTAACCTCATCACAATGACTTTCAACATATCAGTAAGATGAAATGCAGAGACCTTCAACACAAAACACCCCCTCACTTGGAACTTCTCAAAAATTGTGAGAATAAACTCTCTTGAACTCTAGTGTCTAAGGGTGTACTCATCACCCAATCTCCACTGCACTCAAACTACTATAAGCTTGCCCATCTTCTCACTTTCCATAGTGACAGTGATTCATAAGCAGAACAAAAAAGGCTTTGGTGGTATGACTTGACTAGGAATAGGATTTTGTATAGAAGAAGGAAAAATGGCTTGGCACGTAGTTGGCTAAAGGTAGGATTTGATGTTGCAGAAGGTTAGATAGATGAATCAGATTTAGATAAGAGGAGGATCACTATTGAATTTATCTATGTACTCCTTAATCCTTCTCATTCTCTTCTTCCTTTTCATTTACTCTTTTCACCACCTTTTCTACAATTCCTTCCTCCTTTTCTTCCAACTTTCAACACTTTGTGTTGTTTTGATTTCCCTTTTTCCTCATTTCCTTTTTCTTTTCCTTTTCCAAACCAAGCACTTTGTGCCTTTACTTTTTTTTTTTCCTTCTTTTTCTCCAAATTTCCAACACTTAACACTTAATATTTTTGTTCATTGCAAAAACACCTTTCTCCAACAAAGCTTTCCTCCTTACCCCTTATCTGAACACATAATCTGAAAATTTAGGATCTGGAATAAGTGCAGGGCTCTTAGTTTTATCACAAAAAATTTGGCTTAAGGCTTCCATGCAATAGGAGAATTTGGTTCAAAAGAAAAATGCCTCAATGAACTCTACTTTACAAACCATGAACTATTTCAAGTTAGAAACGGGGCAAGTTCTAGAGTTACTCATACAGTGAAGTGCTCTCTGAACAAAAATTTTCTGTATAGGCTCTATGTCTCACAGTTCAGAGTGCATGCTTGAATTCCTCTATATACATCAAACTGATCTCTCTACTCCTCACATAGCATGAGTATTACAAACATATCATTTAGCACACATGCAAAGATTTCAAATTGCATCAAATTTTTTTTGATCAATCATGTAAAACTTTGATCATCCTATCCTCATAAAATTCACATCATCTCAACTCTAAATCCAACCTTTGTACATATACAACAATACCTAAACTACCTAAAACTACATTCACAAGAATTTAAAAGAAAGGATTGAGATGTTTCCCTGTTTGTGGCTCATCAACTGTGTGTCATCATCAACTGTGTGATACCACCATAATCATGTCATTCATTCACACCCCATTCCCAGATTTAAACGTTGTTGTCCCCAGCAACTAATTTAAATCTAAAAAGCAGTTGACAAATTCTGAAACACATTCACATATCAACAAATAACATCAGTACTATTTCAAAAGTGCATCATTCAAACAGAGAATCTCAATGTACTAACAAATGTACAAAATTAAAGTAATACCACAGGTAACTAAAAGTATCCAAAATAAAACCATAAAAACAGAAAATGTATAAAAACAAAATGAGGATTCTAGTCAGTAGACTCTTCATCATCACTAAACACCAAATATGAGCCTGGATCAGCAGTAGGCAAGGGGTTGTACTCAGGATCAACACCCCTGTCCTCATCCATAACACCAGTATCAGCAGCAGCAGCAGAGGTCTCTGTGGTAGTAGCATCAACACCAGGCTGTCTCTCTGAAGTGTGTGCAGCATGGGAAGATGTAGCACCATCAGCAGGCGCAGCTCCATCCACATGATCAGCATAGTGAGTCCGGGCCATTGCCTCAAAGGCTTCCTCCTCATCAGAATGAGGGTATACAGTAGGCTGGTAATCAATAACATCTAAGCCCTGATCCTCACATATGGATTTCAACATCGTCACCATATATGTCTGAAATGAGTGCTGGCTGGACTGCATAAACCGGAGACGCCTGCGCAAATGCCTCATACGGAAGTCAGTATTCATTGTCCATTGCTCCCTTGACCGTAGCCTCTCTTCTAATTCATCATCACTCTGAGCTGTAGATTTCCTACCAGGAGTCAATCCTGTGGCCTCCCCTCCTCCTATCTTCAATTGCTTTGTTATCATTGCGGCATCAATTGTAGGGTGCAATTTAGTTGGTGCCCCATTATCAGTAACATCTACACCAGCTTTCTGACAAAGCAACTGAATCAAGGAACAGTGACCCAAAGCAGCAGAGTCACTGTCAGAGTGAGCCATATCATAAATGCTGTCCTGAAGAAGAATAGGAAGTTCCACCTTCGCCTTTGTCATGATAGTGTGAATCAGGACAGCTCTCTTCAGGATGACCTCTACTTGGTTGGAAGAGGGCATGACATTTGAGATTACAAAGTGAAACCAGACTCTAGCTTCTCCATTTAAATGCCTCAACCAAATCAACTTAGGAGCAACCTTATCCTTGGTTAACTCCCAAGTTTCACCAGGTTTGGCTATAGTCTGCAAAATAGGCTCAGCTGCCCCTATCTTGGTCCAGGTTTCAAAGTCTGGGTCACTCCTCCTTGGTGGAATGTCAATATTCTGCCAGTTTTCCTGAACTCACAACTGGCATTATTGATATAGTCACAAAACCTTATCTTCAGCAGCTTTTGGATGGTGTGAGCATCGTACTTCACTTTCTTTCCCCTCACCCAGCTAGTGAAGGTCCTCTGGCCTCCCTGATCTCCGTTAAACGCATTAGCAAAGAATTCCCTTGCTATGTTAGGGCTGCTATCACCCAATATTCTTCCAAAAGTTGCCCAATCCCTGGTCTTCAGCTGAGACTGAAACTGAGGATATTCATCCTTTTCTAGAACAAACTTTCTTTCTCTCACAAATGGCCTCTTGGAAGTCTTGTCAGTATAACGTTTCTCATGTTCCTCACTTTTCCAAAAGTGAGCATCAAACTGTGGGGTAGGCTCAGCCTCAGTATCTCCTCCTTGATTCACTCGGGCTCGCTTCTTATATCTCTTCTTCCCTTGTGTAGAGGGAGCTGGTTGAGAAGGAGAAGACATTGTGCCTACACAACAAGAGAAAATCAGTCCAAATGTCAAACAATTACATATCATGAATCCAATTCCACAATTCCCAGATTTAGAACTCTTGTAGTGGGGAATTTGGATCAAAACATGTATGAATTACAACCCCACAATGCCATAATGTAGACCCTCAATTTTGTATGAAACAGGGCCTGGGCGCTAAAACGGTCACACTAAGCGTTTTAGCGGCCTGGCCTTAAACGTGTGAAATAACCTGACAGGCGCTAAAACGTTGAAACCAAACGTTTTAGCGCCAGGCCAATTTTTTGGGTCAGGTATTTCCACGAACACATTGTGTGCGTGTGTTGGGTA